>NC_142933.1:100090534-100108034 GCF_046866305.1 Octopus bimaculoides
TATTATGTATGCATGTATATGTGTATGTATGTATACGTGCAGATTTGCAGGTTTTGTTTTATGTATGTCTTCTTATACATATACTTTCATATTTAGACATGCTCATATATACTTAAATGATAAACTTCTGGGAAATTTTACAGATTTTTAGAGCTCCATTGACGGATTTGATCTGTCGTTTTTGAATCAGCTTTCTCTTTTCTGGTTTTGGGAAGCCTAATTTCTCAAGATTGGTATTTAGGCAGTGTGATACATATCGCAGTGCCCCATTAATTACAGGTATAAACCTGAACTTGTAATCTGGACACAGTAATGTATGTATGCATGTATGTATGTATTATGTATGTATGTTTGTATGTATGTATGTATGTATGTATGTATGTATGTATGTATGTTCTGGGTATGACTTTAAACTGCTTCCGGTTGTGGGATCCTGATTCCAGAGTTTTTAGGAGTGTGGAACCATCTCTTAGCGATTATATTTCCCGGTTCTGCTTTGACCCAAAGTAGTGGCGGCTGTTAGAGCTCAAAATATGGGCCAACTAGAGTATAAATCAATCGAAGTAATGGATCCTCAGCTCTCATTAGAACTTCCGTTGGTTTCTGGTTATTTCCCCCTCTTGGGCCACTGGTTTTATTGCTAATTGCCGTGAAATGTGGGATCAATGCTGTATAACGCCTTACTCACTCCAGACAAACTGAAGCACAGGGACTTCTTGGAATCTCAGAACGTTTACTTACTAAGTTCAGGAAGTGGTATTAGTCGGTCACGAGTGGAGTCCCACTGTGTAGGTACATATACAATAATCCCTCGACTATCGCGAGTGTTTCGTTCCAAAAAACCCGCGATAGGTGAAAATCCGCGAAGTAGAATCAGTACTGTACATTTTTTTTGTTATTTTTATAATTAGCATATATTTATTTTATTATAATTGCAAAATAACACCACGGTGGAGTCGACGTATGCTTAAATAATAAACCATGATAGGTGAACCGTGATATGGCGAGGGATTACTGTGTATGCACATTATGTATGCATATATACAAACATGCATGTATGCACTCCATTAGTTATAGACTAGGATCGAAAACTATAGACAAGATGAAGCTTCTCATCTGTTTGGCAAAGATGTCCTCTTTTCACTATTCTTTATCCTTATGTTAACATTTGGGAGATAAGTAATTTTAAATACCTAGTATGATTTCTGTTCTCAATCCCAGGTCACTATGTCTGTCTGTCTGTCTGTCTGTCTGTATATATGTATGTATGTATGTATGTATGTTCTCTTCTGCTTTTAATTATTTAAGTCCTTCCTCTGAGGAGGGAGCTGTTTTATAACAGAGATACAAAGCTTCATCTTTTGAATGTAGATATCGAAAATAATGTCACATTTTAAACTTGAGAAAAGTCTTGCATATTTTTACTGTTCCACTTACAGACTGTATTTGTAATATGTGAATCGGTTGATTTCTTTTTCTGAAAACCCAAGCTTATTCAGATTGTCAGTTATATATTTACTCAGAAAATCAAGTACACCAATTATTCTTTTCTACTCCAGGCACAAGGCCCGAAATTTCTGGGGAGGGAGCCATTCGATTAGATCGACCCCAGTGCACAACTGGTACTTAATTTAAATGACCCCCCCCCAAAAGGATGAAAGGCAAAGTCGACCTCGGCGGAATTTGAACTCAGAACGTAAAGACATGAAATACCACTAAGCATTTCGCCCGGCGTGATAACGTTTCTGCCAGTTCGCCGCCTTAAAGTGCACCAATTATTATAGGTATAAATGTAAATTTGTAATCTGGATATAGAAGCTGGAGGTTTCGAAGCAGTTGTCTGTCTGTCTGTGTTTCTGTTTGTCTGTCTGTCTGTCTGTCTGTCTGTATGTATTTATGTATGAATGCATGTGCGTATGTATATATTGCAAGTATGTTTGTATAGAATCAACGCTATGCGGCATTCTTTTCGGCTCTTTATGTTCTCCTCATGCCGAGGTATATATTGCTTCTCAGTTATCCTGTGTCTATAAAATAAAGTACCAGTCAAGCACATGGGTCGATGGCATCAAATAATGACCCTTTCCTCAAAATAGCAAGCCTTGTCCTTAAATTTGAACCAATTATTATTATTATAGAATGTCTTTGTAAATTTTTCGCTCTTCCACTTTCATTGCATTTTAATTTTCACTGCACAAATCTCTCTTCTTTCTTTGTCTCTATTTGCACTCATATTTATATTATTAGAAGCGAAAAGTTCTGGAACCTTTATTCTGTGTAAGATGTTGTTGATTACTCGTAGAAATCATTTGAATTATCAGTGAACCTCAAAATAACGACCCAAGAAACTTCGGTGTGTAAGAAAAATATACAAATCCGCAATAAACTTAGCTTGTGTCAGAGGAGCAGATAAAGGTAGCTAATCAATAATGCTGCAGACGACACTAAAGGGCTTTGACAAATCAGTATTTAATTGACGAAACACATGTTTAATTAATTAGTTGATTAGATGACAAGGTGACTTATAAATTAAAACTAGTGAAACACAACCAGTACGGGTGGCATTGTCGGCAAAATAAACCACTCAAAGTGCATCTTGTTTAGAATAATTTTACAAGAATCAAACACAAAATCGATATGCATGTATATCTGTCTGAATGATTTTTCATTGAGTTTAATTTAAGTTCTTTTTGAGAGTTCAAGCCGGTCGCTAACAAAGGTCCTTTGGGTTAAGAGAGTTCCCAGCGTTTGTAAATATGTGGTCGAATTAGTGATTTAGTTGAACTGTCGTTGAATATACCCAAACGTGTGCATCTATTCCCTTAAGAATTTCACATGGAGAATCTTAGGAATGTCTTACAAATCTTCATCGCGCCACTAACAGATTGGACTTGGAGAATCCGCATCAGTTTATTTTACTCTTATTCCGTCAAACCGAGTGTTTCTAGGTTTTTGTACAAATCTGTTTGTACAAAACCTAATGCACATATGAAGATAGAAGAAGATAATAGTCAGCCTACAAGAGTTCTAAGTTCTGCATTGATTCTCCATAGGCGCAGGTGTGTCTGTGTGGCAAGTAGCTTGCTTACCAACCCACAAGGTTCTGGGTTCAATCCCACTGCGTGGCACCTTGGGCCTCGGGCCGACCAAAGCCTTGTGAGTGGATTTGGTAGACGGAGACTGAAAGAAGCTCGTCATATATATATGTATATATATATATATATATATATAAACGTATATGTATGTGTGTGTATATGTTAGTGTGTCTGTGTTTGTCCCCCCAACAGTGCTTGACAACCGATGCTAGTGTGTTTACGTCCCCGTAACTTAGCGGTTCGGCCAAAGAGACCGACGGAATAAGTACTAGGCTTCCAAAGAATAAGTCCTGGGGTCGATTTGATCGACTAAAGTCGGTGCTCCAGTATGGCCGCAGTCAAATGACTGAAACAAGTAAAAGAGTAAAAGAGTATGTATGTATGTACGCATGTATGTATGTATGTATGTATGTATGTATGTATGTATGTATGTATGTACGCATGTATGTATGTATGTATGTATGTATGTATGTATGTATGTATGTATGTAAGTCATTATTCAGTTTTAGTTCAAGATTTCTTCAATAGAGACGAAGCCGGTGTCCAAACCTAGATCTATGGCCCCGTCATTGGAATTTTAACGTATGTATGTATGTATGTATGTATGTATGTATGTATGTATGTATTATGTATGTATGTATACGTTAAGATTTGTATGCTTTGCTTTATGTATGTATTCTCATGCATATAGTTGCATATCTAGACATGCTCATATATATTTAAACGATAGACTTCTCGAAAGTTTTACAAATTCTCACAGTTCCAGTGATGGACTAGATTTTTAGTTTTCGAATCAGCTTTCTCCCTTCAAATTTTGAGAAACCTAATTCCTCAAGAATGGTATTTAGGCAGTGTTACATATCCCAGGGCCCCCCAAAATTATGTATGTATGAATGTATGTATGTATGTATGTATGTATGTATGCATCTATGTATGTATGTATGTATGTATGTATGCATGTATGTATGCATGTATGTATGTATGTATGTATGTATGCATGCATGTATGTATGCATGTATGTATGCATGTATGTAGTACATATACATGTGTATGTGTGTGTGTGTGTGTGTGTGTGTGTGTGTGTGTGTTAGTGTTTTCGTGCTGATGTTCATCTCTTGACAACCGGTGCTAGTTTATTTACGGTTATCTATTTATTTACGTTTCTGTAGAGATAACAATGTGTATCAACTACCTTCACTATCATAAACAATTTCATTTCATTTCGAAGCATAGACGTATTGATCGTAATTAAACTGCAAACATTTTGCCAAGGAGAAGAAACCAGCCCAAAGCAAGACGACAATAATGAATCAAGCGACACCGATAAACGCATTAGAAATGTGTCAGACACTCACAAATTTGAGACCAAATTTTCATTTCTTGAAAGCATTGATCGTAATCTGAATTCTTTTTCGTTTACACCTGATTTGAGTTAACGTATTTTGTGTGTGTGTGTAAGATAAATAAATAATTTAAAATAAATAAATAAATAAATAAATAAACCAAATTTAATTTTAGTTTATTGTTTATTTAACCATCCTTTATTCCATATTGTCAGTCAGTTTACATACATTTCTTTGTTTTAATGTATTCGGTAAAATAAAGAAAAGAAATTGAAAGAAACAAAATAGAAATTTTTACGACAGTAAGAATATTGTTTGAAGAGAAATTTACCGGCAAAAGAGACCGATAGAATAAGTACTAGGTTTACAGTGAATAAGTCTTGGGGTCGATTTGCTCGACTAAAGGCGGTGCTCCAGCATGGCCAAAGTCAAATTACTGAAACAAGTATAAGAGTATAAGAGTAAAAGAGATAGAAATAACGTTGTTGTTAATACTTTCACAGCCACTTTTGTCGTCATTACTCTTTTACTTGTTTCAGTCATTTGACTGCGGCCATGCTGGAGCAAATCGACCCCAGAGCTTATTCTTTGTAAGCCTAGTACTTATTCTATCGGTCTCTTTTTGCCGAACTGCTAGGTTATGGGGACGTAAACATACCAGCATCTTGTTGTCAAGCGATGTTGGGGGACAAACACAGACACACAAACACAAACAAACACACAGACAAACACACTTAAATAGACACACATATATAAATAATATATTTCTAAATCTCACAGAGAGATTTATGCAGTAGTGATACGATAAAGTAGTTGTATGCTGTCAACTTAATGTGGCAGTCCCATGAAGGGAATAATACTACTGTCGTTTAGCCCTAGGAAGCAGCAAATATATATTTACAAGAGCTTGAGAGGCATCTCCAACAGCAAACCATGCTACTCCAGACTGATGACGAGCAAGACTCAGAAACTAGTCTCTGGATGCAGGCTGGGTGGAGGTGCTTGTCTCCCCCTTGTAAACACAAGGACACAGAAAATGTGTCAAGGCTTACGGAATATGTCCGCTTGCATGGCTTTTTGTTGGTACAATGCAACCCTCTCCAAGGTTCCGCTTAGATAGGCCAGTCCTTTGTGTCGCATGAGACATTTGTATTCTCAGGGTACCTGCACAGTAGTTGTTCTTCAACTCTGAAGATATATGGCTGTATGTATATATATATATATATATATATATATATGTATGTATGTATGTATGTGTGTATATGTTTGTGTGTCTGTGTTTATCCCCCCAACATCGCTTGACAACAAGATGCTGGTATGTTTACGTCCCCATAACTTAGCAGTTCGGCAAAAAGAGACCGATAGAATAAGTACTAGGCCTACAAAGAATTTGCCCGACTAACAATAGAACTGTGGGCACACTAGAACACCGCTAAGACGGTGCTCTGAAATAAATTACTAAAACAAAGATGAAAGTCAAAAGAGTATAAGAACCACAGTAATATGAAACCTATGGTACGGTACTGGAAATCGTCCTACAGACAGTGTGACGCAAAAACAGCCCAGGCCCACATCCTATAACAGGATTTCGGTATAAAAATCTTGCATCTTTGAGATTTGATCACAGTGTACAAGAAACTGTATTTGTGTGTGTGTGTGTGTGTGTGTGTGTGTGTGTGTGTGTGTGTGTGTGTGTGTGTGTATGTGTGTGTGTGTGTGTGTGTGTGTGTGTGTGTGTGTGTATGTGTGTGTGTGTGTGTAAGTGTTGGAATGTGTGTTAGATTAAAATGGATGTCGACAGCTCTTCGCTTAATGTGAATGATGCATTTCTGTAAGAGGTAACATGTCAGAAAAGCAGCTTGAAAGTCTAAAATAACCACAAGTGCATGAAATGATTGAGTTAAAGAGAGAGGAAATAGAGGAATGAGAATGAGAGAGAGGAAGGGAGAAAGAGAGAGGGAAGACAAAGGAAGAAAGATAGGTAGATAAGTAGAAAGTTTAAAAGAGAGAGAGAGAAATAGGTAGATGAATAAATAATTAGTTTTTACATAATCGACTCCGAGCGTATAAGATTACAGAGAAAGAGAGAAAAAAGGAAAGAGCGAGAGAGAGAGAGAGCGAGAGAGAGAGAGAGAGAGAGAGAGAGAGATAGAGAGAGAGGGAGAGAGAGAAAGGTACAGACAGAAAGAGTGAAACGCAGAGAGACGCAATAAAAGAAAATGGAATATGAGAAAGATAAGCAAGAGAAAGAAGCTTATGAAATTAAGAGAGTCAGAGAAAGATAGAGAACAGGATTAAATGACCATAAGTGACAACGAAGAGATAAACATGAGTTATAGAATACCGGATAAAAGTAACGCATTAATTTTCATGTATGGCTTCAAAAATCTTTTGCTAATTATCGTGTCTGCTTGATAATGTTTTGCACACTTTAACCATTAATCCGCTTAATTCGATTAATAGCCGTATAAGCTCAATGCTTAGAATCACAAAAATTGTCCACAAATCGTCAGCACCATTCCTCCCCACCCCCAGTAAACTGCACGGAAGATTTTGCGCTTTAATCTTTATCGTTCCAAGGTTGAGCGGATCAATTTTTAACACTTTACAGATCGCCATGCTGGTTTCTTTTCATGTTTTGTTTTTTTCTGATAAATTTCAAGTTTGATTAATTCTTTTAAATTTTGGCACATGGTCGGCAGTTCTATGGGGGGAGAAGGAAGTTGGTGATACTCACCTCAGTACTACACTGGTAATCTCTTTATCGATCCCGGAAGGACGAAAGGCAGCGTAGTTTTGAACGAAAGCCGTGATGTGCCAGACGAAATGCCGCTGAACATTTTGCCCGGCGCTCTAACGACTACGCATGCTCGCCGCCTTTATAGTAACAATAATAATAATAATAATAATAATAATAATAATAATAACAATAATAATAACCACCACCCATGCAGGAAGTGCAAAAGATTGTCTTAACTGTGACGTCACACATATTGAGAAGAGCATTGTCGCTGTGAATTTTCTTTCCTTTTTCCCCACTTCGTTTCATTAGTATATTATATTATTTATTATTTTTTCCCTTTTCTCTCTGTCTTCCCCTTTTTCTCTATCACATGGCTTTGTAAATGAACAATTTGGTGTGTTTATTTCAATGGCCTATCATTGTATACAATACGTTTCTCTGCCCTGGGTGTCAGGAAGACACTCGGCAAGAAATGGAAATAGAATTGAAAGATGCTAATGAAAATAATAATAATAATAATAATAATAATAATAATAATAATAATAATAATAATTTTATTATATGCACAAGGCCTGAAATTGTTGTGGGGTGGCCTAGTTGATTATATAGGCCCCAGTGCTCACATGGTACTTATTTCATCGACCTTGAAAGGATGTAAGGCAAAGTCGACCTAGGCGGAAGAAATAGCACTAAGCATTTTGTCCGACACGCTGATGATTCTGTCAACACGCCACCCTTGATCGATCTGATTAATGGCGGCCTATAAGATCGATAGCTCAGCAAATCAAGAAATCATCTAACCATCGACCTGTCAAGAGGTCGATGGTTAGTCCTTCGCCTTCACTAATACATTCAACGGTTCAATCGAAATAACCGTGGGATAAATAGGCGTCGTAAAGAGGGAGAGAATTTATTGTTGTTTTAGGTGTTGGTCAGCTATTATCAAGAACACAAGAGACAAAACAACAACAAACAAGAAAAAAAACGCAAAAAAGCTGATGTTAAAGTTGTCTCAGTGCTCAACATACCGTTCTTCCTTCAGGCATAATGCATCCAGTACAACAGTACCAAAAGTGATCTTTCTTTATTTCTTTCTTTCTTTCTTTCTTTCTTTCTTTCTTCATGTCCATTCATTCACTCATTCATCCATTCTTTCATTTATTCATTCTTTCCTTCTATTTTCCCTCCTTTCTGCCTATCTTTGCTTTCTTTCGTTCCGTCCTTCCTTTTATCTTTCATTCATTCATTCATTCATTCATTCGCTCATTCACTCATTTATTCATTCGCTCATTCACTCATTCATTCATTCATTCGCTCATTCACTCATTCATTCACTCTTTCCTCCTTTCTGCCTATCTTTGCTTTCTTTCGTTCCGTTCTTCCTTTTATCTTTCATTCATTCATTCATTCATTCATTCGCTCATTCACTCATTCATTCATTATTTCCTCCTTTCAGCCTATCTTTGTTTTCTTTCGTTCCGTTCTTCCTTTTATATTTCATTCATTCATTCATTCATTCTTTCATTTATTCATTCTTTCCTTCTATTTTCCCTCCTTTCTGCCTATCTTTGCTTTTTTTCGTTCCGTTCTTCCTTTTATCTTTCATTCATTCAGTCATTCGTTCATTCATTCATTCATTCATTCATTCATTCGCTCATTCACTCATTCATTCATTCTTTCCTCCTTTCTGCCTATCTTTGCTCTCTTTCGTTCCGTTCTTCCTTTTATCTTTCATTCATTCATTCATTCGTTCGCTCATTCATTCATTCATTCATTCGCTCATTCATTCATTCTTTCCTCCTTTTTGCCTTTCTTTGTTTTCTTTCGTTCCGTTCTTCCTTTTATCTTTCCATTCATTTATTCAAACATTCACTCATTCATTTATCCATTCATGCTTTCCGTATTCTTTCTGTTTATTTATTTATTCATTCATTTCATTTATTTATTTAACTGTTCAAGGGTTTAATTTGCGAAAGAGATTTCGTTTGTATTTTTACTGTAAACCCTTAGCTTTTCCCTCGTTCTGTTAGAAGTTATGCTGATCTGATCTTTTGCCGCGTCCACTCCTTTCGGTCGCAACAACCTTTTCCTAATCCAATATCTTAGTCAAGAGAAAAGTTAATCTCTTTTCTCACCACCTTAACGCAACGGAATCAGGATACAAATACCAGCCCTATAAATTACCTTAGCTTAGGGATTAGCGTAGCTAATCAGCTTCATCCTCAAGATTTCTAACACTGTGTTAAAATAAAGTTCCGGCTGGCGTAGTTCCAGCTATGAATCTTCTGTGCGTGCAATGACAAATGTTCATTATAATTTTTGCGCCCTTTTAAAGCCTAGCCCGACTCATGGACCCGGTTCCCCGGTTTCTATGGCGTATGTGTTCCCCCACCCCAGCTGGACAGGAAGCCAGTCCATCGCTGCTTTTTACTCAAGAAACAGGAAGAAAGAGTGAGAGAAAGTACAACAGGGGTCGCCACCACCCCCTGCCGGAGCCTCGTGGAGCTTTTGTTGTTTTCGCTCAATAAACACTCACAACGCCCGGTCAGGGAATCGAAACCGCGATCCCCCGACCGCGAGTCCGCTTCCCTAACCACTGGGCCATAATGACAAATATACGCAACGCAATAAATTTCTGGGAGTAAGGTCATGCTGCGGTACCAGCTTTAATAGAACAAACCAACACCAGCACTTGTATTTTTAAAGTTTGGTACTTATTCTATTGAAATTTTTTGCCGAACTGCTAAGTAACGGGAACATAACAACAAGGAATGAAGGGAACAAACACAGACACAAAGACACAACGAAGTCATCTTTGCCTTTCATCCTTTCCGAGTCGATATAAAGCACCAGTCATGTAGTGGGCTCAATGGTATTCACCATTCTCCATTTCTGAAAAAATGTTGGTCTTGTACCTTCTTTAGAAACCATTATTTTAAGGGCAGAGAAGGCGGCGAGCTGGCAGAATCGTTAGCACGTTGGGCGAAATACTTAGTGATATTTCGTCTGTCTCCACGTTCTGAGTTCAAATGACGCCGGAGTCGACTTTGCCTTTCATCCTTTCGGGGTCCATAAATTAAGTACCGGTGAAACACTGGGGTCGATATAAGCAAGCTACTTACCAAACAGCCACTCCTACGTTTGTGAATAAACTCTGCTGAGCTTTCCTTATTTTCCATTTTTTGCCAATAAACTCTGCTGAGTTATTTTCATTTTTGCTCTGAAATTGTTTTTGAAAATTCCTTTTTTTTTTCTGAATTGTTTCTGAAATTGTAAAGGTAACTTATGGACAGACGAAATGCCTTTTAGTATTTATTATATCTCTTTTCCGTTCAGTGTTCAAATCCCACTTGGTCTGTCTTTATCTTCAATCTTTTTTTCATCCTTGCTTTCTGAAAAACTGGGCCCACAGAGGGGAAGTTAGGCTGGACAGAATTCTTTATCATCATAACTAGTCTCTACCTCCTGCTTACTGAGACGACCTCAGCTCCCCCCATACTACTGTGGACTTCACCATTCCCCCTTCCAAGGGTCGATAAAATAAACTCCCATGAAGGACTGATATCAATTAAATCGAATACATCGCTTCCCCACCACTCCCGCGCGCTCAAGATTCCTGGCTTTGTGTTAATATAAGAAATCTTTAATTAGCTACTTACTTAAATAAATAACTAATAACAAACACATTAATTAATTTGCTACTTCATTTATTTACCTTTCTATTGATTTGTCGCTTCTATTTATATATGTCTATTTATCTAATTATTTCTCTATTTATTTATGTGTTACAACAGGAAGAAGAAGAAGAAGGGGAATAAAAAACACGAAAAACGAAAAAAAAAAAAATGGCTAAAAAAATTTAGAAATATTTGCTATTTCGCCTAATGTCAGCGGGAAAATATACAAAATATAAACATGGGAACTGTAGACTGAAACGAAATGAAAAGATGACGAAATAAAAACAATATAATAATAAAAAAGACAAGACTACTAAATCATTAAATATTTAACATGTTCATCGGAAGAATTAGAAAGATATCGACTTAATATAATGAAGTTGGTGGGGGTGCTAAAAAAAAACTACACAAATTTTTGTTATACGCATCCCATGAAAAATTGTTTCGTTTGTTTCACCAAACATTATTAATTTAACCAATAGTTATTAATTTACTTCAAACTTCCATTATATATATTTTTTTCATCTTTCTCAATGCTTCAGTATGGCCAGAAATCGAAGCGGATAAAGACCAATTAAAGAACGATATATATATATATATATATATATATATATATATATATATATATATATATATATATATACATATACATATATATATATATATATATATATATATATATATATATATATATATATATATATATACACATACATATATATATATATATATATATATCAAAACGAGAGATTGGGAAATTGTTTGGCATTATTTATCCATCATTACACGTGTTTCATTTACTAATTTGCACATATGTTCAAAATTTGTAAGATGTCTGCTATTAGAAATTCAGGCAGAGAATCAAGTAATATTATACACACACACGTGCGCACGCGCGCATTAACATGATGATAATCAAGAATCTTCTTTAGTAACTTTTATCTATTATTTCTCTTCATTGCTACACCCCCACCCCGCTCACACTTCATTTATTCTTATTGCAACAGAATTTGATCCCATCACCTTAGAATCACTAAACTACATCGGTGACTTCAGCGTTACCTCGCCAATTGATCCAGCATCACCTGTCAAAAACGGATCGATGACTGTACAAATAAGTGAGACGTAACCACAAAAAGGAAAAAAAAAAAAAAGAAACAAATTGCAAAAAAATGTTAAAACTTCTTCCCGAATCGTAGAGACTCATAAGGCCAGTTTCCTGGTTTCTGTGGTGTATATATTCGCTCCTGGATGGAATGCTGGTCCATTGCAGCATCACGTTGGACTGAAGCAACGTGAAATGATGTGTTTTTGTTCGAGAACGTAACGCATCCCTTGGTCTAGGAATCGAAATCACAACCTCGCGATCATAAGTCAAACATCCAAACCACTGAGCCACCCGCCTCCACAAACGTATTAACAAACATAAGAGTAACGGAAACAGCAACAGCGACAACAACGACAGCAACAACAACAACAGCTGCAGCCAAATCAGTTATCGGGGAAAGTATAACAACAGCAGCAGCAGCAGCAGCAGCAACAACAACAACAATAACAAAAGCATCTTCTGCAGTAAAGTGCAACAACAACAACAAAAACAACTGCAGCAGCAGGAAGTATAACAGGAATGCTAACTGTGGCTTCGATCATTATAGAAATTATAACCAAAGCACAACAACAACAACAACAACAGCAGCAGTAGAAGCAGTAGTAGCAGCAGCAGCAGTAGAAGCGTTAATATTTACAAATGGAGTAGTGTTGCAACAGCTGGTGCAATGCAAATTATAACAGAAACGTCAGCAGCAGTGATAATGATAGAAGAACATACCATCACAAACAACAATGACAACAACAACAACATTAATAGGAATATCGGACAAAGGGGAAGAAATTACAATGGTTATTTGCAACAGTAGCAAGAACAACTACAGTAATAACAACAATAATCGCAACAACAGCAACAAATACCGAAGAAAGAAGGAATTACACTGGTTAAAATAATAACAGCAGTGTCAGCAATATTAGTAACAACAACAGGAAGATAGCAACAACACGTGTCCGTCTTATGTCAGAGATTGGTTTCGTGTAATGATCAAAGCGGAGAATAATTGACCAGCGGGACGTTATGTGAGTCAGCAGAAAGATTTGATCTCAGTTCTGTAGTTTTACTTAAAATAACCGCCCATGTATTTTCATGCTACCACTGCTTAAATCGTGCAGCCAATACGAAGGTGAACTGTGCCGTTCAGAATTTTTAAGATTTGTCCACGGATACTACGATCTGTTGGTGTCAAGATACGAACTGCTAACTTTTTGGCTTCTCGTCCGTTGTGTTATATCCATTGTGTTATTATTTCGGTTCAGTCATCCGCAACTTGTATTATTTAACTGTTCGAAACCGCATGTCACTATACACTCTCAAATAAACAAACGTATTCGTATGCATACACGTATGTACTGACACACATATACAAAAACGCCAAATTCACAAATACACTTATGCACCCGTTTATACATGTACACACATACTCGAAACAGTAAAACGACATGAATCGCTGACCACATCAGATGCTTCTTCGATATCCCACTGACTTCGTCATCCGGGCTACAATTTAATTGTTAAAAAAACGAAGAGTAACTATAATTAAATTTCATAGCAGGGCCACGTCCGAAACGTTTTTCTATTTTTCGCCATATCTCAGTACCCACACACACACACACACACACACACACACACACACACACACACACACACACACACACACACACACACACACACACACACACACACACACACACACACACACACAATTTCTGCATTTATTTTCTCGAAACTACAGCATCGTTTATTATACTCAAAATAACGTGATGGAAAGCTGCTCAAAGCAGAGCAAAAAGCAATACTTTGACTCAGGGAGCTGAATCTGTAAGGCAGGTTTCAATTCCTTCTTGAAAATAATGTCCTTGCCTCTCGTAAGTAAGGCGCACGAATGCCATAAATTCTTAAACTCCCTTGACTATACAAATATATAAGGCTTTACCCCCCAAAAAAGAGAAAGTGTGTTCCGGGAAATCACAAAGTTACTTTTTGGAGAGCCGAGACTGTTAGCCAGTTTCGTTACTCAGGTGACACAAATTCTCTTCCTTTACAAAGATAATGCTGCTTCGTTGAATGTTATAAAGCATCAATTTTCTCCACTATAAAGTTGAAAAAAAAAAACATCTGCATAAATAAGAAACTATTCTTTTGTTCACATGCCCTTTATAATTTTTATACGGGTGCAGTAATCGAATTTTGGAACGTCCCCAAAGACCAAATTTTCGGTTTGTGATTCAACGGAGGAGATAACTGGAGTTGCTTCCTATTACTTTATTGAGTTCAACAAAAGGACTGTGACTTAAAACGGTGATACGGGTGCAAGTAATCGAATTTTGGAACGTCCCCAAAGACCAAATTTTCGGTTTGTGATTCAACGGAGGAGATAACTGGAGTTGCTTCCTATCACTTTATCGAGTTCAACAAAAGAACTGTGACTTAAAACGGTGATACGGGTGCAAGTAATCGAATTTTGGAACGTCCCCAAAGACCAAATTTTCGGTTTGTGATTCAACGGAGGAGATAACTGGAGTTGCTTCCTATCACTTTATCGAGTTCAACAAAAGGACTGTAACTTAAAACGGTGATACAAAGCACATTACAGCTGCTGCAGATTTTCGCTGCAGTGGGTTTTTTTTTATCTGTTAGTGACTGTGAAGTAGGGGACATGACCATGGATTCAACACAGTGGTGGCTGCAGGATACAAACCAGCTAAATCTCAGCGTCTTTTCAACTCAGTCGTCTACACTCTCAATAAAGCATTTGGCCACATTCAATTCATACTCCAACAAAACTATGCCTTTGTTATTTAATTCTGGAAACGAACCTCTTCGAATAATACTTATAGTTATTTACTACGTGTTGTTAATACCCGTTTTTGGTGGAAATTTGTTGTTGATAATCGCTACATTTAAATGTAAACAGTTGCACACACGAACTAACACCCTGGTGGCCAACAGTGCTTGCAGTGATTTGATTTTCGGAACATTTTTGATAGTTTACGAAATAATCCTCTTACATTTGAAACGAGTGATTCCAGTGCAGGTTTTAGAAGTCATTTATCTAATATTTTTCCGCACTGGAGTTTCTATATCTTTGACCAATCTGCTTTTGATAACGGCCGAAAGATATTTTTCAGTGTTATGGCCATTTTGTTACGAGGCACACGTGACCGATCGCAGTATTATAGTGGGCATAAGTCTGTCTTGGCTTGTGAACATACCACTATGTACAGCCTCTTGGCTTCTCGAAGTGAAGCTACAAGCGATCAAAGAAAACCTTGAAGAACATCCGGTGTTTGTGGATTCTACAGTATACGATTACGTCTGGCTGGCATTCTGTCTACTCGAGTTTAGCTTATCGATATATTTTTATGCTAGAGTAATATGCGTTAGCTGGCGACAACTCAAAACAATACACCGGAACAACAGTGTAGATGACGGGCTGGCCAGAAGAGACTTACATAACGCCAAAACAAGGTCTTTGTTTCTAGGTGCGTTCATTGTTTTATGGTCTCCAATATTTTGCTTCAAGATTTTACGACAGTTCTGCCGTGATATACTTCCGACGGAAGTACTATCTAGGTTCGGCAACTTTCTGGTAAAGCTGAACTACTGCATAAATTTCTTTGTTTATGCTGTTACGAAAACATACCGTTCGGCATTCAAAGACCTTTTCTGTTCGCGTCGAGTTTCCTCGCGCGTTTTTGTACTCTGAATGTTAGTAAATTATATTTGTATTACTATCATTGTTATTCATATTATTATTATGACATTATTCTGATTGAATGTGTTCGGATGTTACACACGAAATGGAATCAAATGTGAACCCCTTCTCCTTTGCAAAATGTATTAGTTTTTCTGTAGGGCACGGCGCGAAAGAAGTTTTTCTGATGTAAAAGAAGACCGATCGAAAAGTGAAAGTTTTATATTTTTAAATAAAGGATAAATGAATCTAATAGTATAAGCATACATATTAGTTTGTCTCACATGAAATGTCGCATTTAAAAAAGGAAACATTAAAATTGCTTTTTAAGTTTTAGAATATCTATTTATTTAATCAAAATATGATCCTTGTTCATTTATGACCTTCATCCAACGTTCCTCTAAGGCATATATTCCATCTTCAAAGAATTTGTCATCTTTTACACTGATAAACTGTTCGAATGCTTCAATTACTTCTTCTTTATTTAAGAATGTTTTATTGCGTATAGCAAGCTTGATGTGTTTAAATATGTGATAATCAGTAGGAGAGATATCAGGAGAACATGGAGGATGTGCCAAAATTTTATAATTCAGGTTTTGCAACTTTGTGGATCCTAGCTTTAGAAGAGTGAGGCTGTGCATTATCATGAAGCAAAATTGGGCCACCTCTATTCGCTAATCTGGGTTGCTTCTTTTTTAATTTTTCATGCATGCAATCAATTTCCTGACAATAGGATGTTACTGTTACAGTTTTTCCTTGTTTCAAAAAGGGGGTTATTCATTATTCAATGAGTAACCTCCATTGTTGAGACCACCATACAGTGACCATCAACTTTTTAGGGTGTAATGGTGGTTTTGGGTAGTGTTTTGGTGACTCTCCTGCATCTAACCACTGTCCTCCTCCTGTTATCAAAGAATATCCATTTCTCATCACACGTAATAAGTGGATACAAAAATGATTCTCTTTTCAACCGAGAAATCAACATGGAACACACTGTAAGGTGTCTGTTTCTTTGAATCTCATTAAGTTGATGGGGAACAAACCTATCCATCGTTTTGCTTTTTCCAATCTTCTTCAAGTGTCGAAAAGCAGTTACGGGAGATGTCTGGAGCTCTGATCCGATTTTTCGGACATTTGTTCTCGGATTTCGTTTAACCAAAGCATTCAGTTCATCATGCCGAATAATTGATTTTGGTCTTCCTCTTGGTTCATTTTTAAGGCTTTCATTTCCTGAACGAAATCTTTAGAACCATCTCTGAACAGTTCTAATGTCAACAGAATCGTTACCAAAAGCTCACTTGATGTTTCGTAGAGCTTTAGTGGCAGAGTGACCCAACTTGTATTCGTACAAGAAAATCACTCGGTATTGTTCAGTTGTCAACATTGTCATAAGAGCTGTGGGTAGCAGTTTTAAATAACAGTATTGCCTAGAAAGAAAAAGTGTTAAGAGTAAACACAAGCGTATGCATAGAAACTCATTAAAAATTCATTTATAGATGACTCATAAGAAACCCATTTAAAATACGACATTTCACGTGAGACAACCTAATACTTATTACAAATAAATAACGTATTATTCTGCTTCTAAATGTGCGTGTTTGTGATTTTCTTTGAGAGATTGAAAAAGAAAAAAAATTATTTTTTATGAAATGTGAAATTAAGGGAAAAAATGTGAAAAAATGTGAAAATAATTTCCTGGGTGAGAAGTGTAAGTTTATTTATATATTTCTAACATAAAAGATAAACAAACGTAACATCCCTCATTAATTAACTGTTGAAATCCATTATCAGAACAGACACAAAGTCACATAAACTCGAATAAATAAGAGTCTAATAGTTT
>NC_142933.1:100113034-100123034 GCF_046866305.1 Octopus bimaculoides
ATTGAATTGATATTGATAAAAGCGTTGTTAATGTTCATTTTCTGGTGATCTCTGAAAGGAAATACCTATGATCAAGATTGCTCCGGCCGAGCCCTTCACTTTTTCCTAGAAGCATATCAATCAATGCAGCCTGGGTGTGATTTAAAGACAGTTTAACTGCGGTTACTAGAAGATCGAGCAACGGCACAGAGACGGCTTCAATGCCTCATGGTTTGATGGTAATGGTGTAACGGAATTGGTGTTGATGTTCTTATTATCTAATCCCTGTTCAGTCCTAGTCGAGGAAACATGACAAAAGGCGCTTCATCTGTTATCATTGCATCATATATCCCGAGCACATAAATATCTAGGATTTGATTATACAATAATCCTTTCCCATTTTGAGATCACGTGGTGTGATTTAAGGGAAACTAAGCTGCTATTTCTAAAAGATCAACGGCTATGTTTACTGTCTATCGTTACCTGAGAATTATCGGAATGGCTATATTCGGTGTGGCTTGACATGCTAAATTGCACAGTTCTATATCTAAGAGATGAGGAATTATGTACATTATTTACATTATTTACATTATTTGCATTTGACGGATATTTGTCCTAATCTTGTTTGTTGTTAACACAACGTTTCGGCTGATATACCCTCCAGCATTCATCAGGTGTCTTGGAGAAATTTCGAACTTGGGTTCTCATTCTTAAGGTATTTTTCGATATTATTATTATTATTATTTTTGCCATTAAGTTGACCTTGGTGATGGATTACGTCAGCTATGTTTGCCTTAGTGATGGATTGTGTCAATCGTATTATTATTATTATTATTATTATTATTATTATTATTATTATTATTATTATTATTATTATTATTTTATGTTTGACTTTTGTTTTGCATTTGTACAAGTTGGATCCAAGTCTCACCCAGAGACCTCAAGAGACAACAAGTTAGAAGTTCATGTAGGTGTTATGCCTAGGGTACCATATATTTGGATTTGTACAGTTTTGTTCAAGTGAATGTTTAAGAAACCATAAGAAAATTATGTTTGCTTTAAAATTTGAGATCACATAGACAGTATTTTACGTAGGATATGGGCAGTTCCCATGAGCACTATGTTTTGGACTTCAGCCATTTTGGGGTTTCCTGGTATCTGAGCTAGGTAGTAATCAGCCCGTTTCGCTGTCATTCCCAGGGCACCTATGACAATAGGTATTGTTTTCGTCTTCAGATTCCACATTTTGCTAATTTCTATTTCAAGATCTTTATATTTGCTCAGTTTTTGGTAGGTCTTGACAGATACGTTTATATCAATTGGGACAGT
Source organism: Octopus bimaculoides (assembly GCF_046866305.1). NCBI lineage: Eukaryota > Metazoa > Mollusca > Cephalopoda > Octopoda > Octopodidae > Octopus > Octopus bimaculoides. The sequence continues at coordinate 100,114,343 of NC_142933.1, forward strand.
CATATCAATGAGGAGGCATGATTTTTGTCTGAAGTCTTTCAGTATGATGTCTGGCCTATTTGCGTCTATCTTTCTGTCAGTTTGAATGGTGAAGTTCCAGAGGAGTGCAATGTGATCATTTTCAAGTACTGGGGGTGGTTTGTGTTCCCACCAGTTTTTATCATGGGGCAAGTCCAGGTTTTTGCATATTACCCAGTGAATATATTGTGCAGCTCTATCATGCCTGTTGAGATACTCTGTAGGCGCAAGCAGACTGCACATGGAGACAACATGATCGATGGTCTCATTTTGTTGTTGGCATATACGACATAATGGGGAGCTGCCGTTCTTTAATATGTTGGCCTGGTAGTTCTTTGTAGGTAGGCATTGATCTTGGGCTGCTATGATAAACCCCTCTGTTTCTGATTTCAATCCAGAGGCCATTAACCATTGGTGGGTAAGGGCTTTGTCAATATCTGCATTATTCGCTCTCTTTGGGTATTTGCCATTGAGAGGTTTTCCATGCCATTTTTCAGTCATAATAGCTAAGGCAGCAATTTTAGCACGGGTTTTCAAGCGCTTAGCTTTTTCTGTAGGTGTTTCTAGTTCGTCTAATTCTTGAATTTGTTGCAATTGGAATTCACTTAGATATTCCTTTGCCTGTTTTGTTACTGAGTAAGATGCTTTCTTGCTTTCATATTTTCATATTTTATTATTATTATTATTATTATTATTATTATTATTATTATTATTATTATTATTATTATTATTATTATTATTATTATTATTATATAAAGCTTTTTCACCAATGAGATCCAAGCACTGCAACAGCCTATGAACTTTTCAGTCGGCTCCGAAACTTAAACTCTTCACCTTGAAAGCCGCCATAGAAAGCACAGAAACTCAGAGGATAACAATAGGAAATTGTGGCGCTTATTTGGATTTGAAAAAGGTTTACAATGTATGAGTTGTGGAAGTCTATAATGGCTCCTACTGAGAATGGAAAGCGATTTGTGGAATGAAGCTTGTCTGACGTTTCAATGAAAAGTTCTTATATTGTTACAGTCGAAGCGGATGCCAGAAATTGATAAAAAAGAAAAAAAGTATTTGTAGTCGATAAATAGATAGATGCATGAATCAATATCAACTTACAGGGACAGATAAACATACAGATGAACAGACACATAAACTGATAGATTTATGACTCGAGCGATAAATACATAACGCATATATATATATATATATATATATATATATATATATATATATATATATATATAAAGAGAGAGAGAGAGAGAGAGAGAGAGAGAGAGAGAGAGAGAGAGAGAGGAGGCAAAAGAGGGAAAAGTGAAGAATAATCAAAGGGGAAAGGAAATACGTAAGGATCGAAAGAGACATAGCGAAAAATATTACGCCATGATTACATTCATGCACAGATTAATATCTATGCATGTATGTGTTTATTTTTACTTGTCTTTGTGCGTATATATGCGCGTGCACGCACACACACACACATATAATCACACATACACACACACATCTATTTGCACACTCACTCACGCATATTTACACACTCGCATCTCTGTATTTGGATGTATAGATGTAAATATTCGTATATATTTTCTTTTCCTTTACTGTGTATGTATGCAACTTCATACATAGATGTATAGATATATACATTCATACATTCACATGTGCACACGCACACACAAAAAAAAACACACACACACACACATACACACATAGGGAAAGAGAGGGAGCGAAAAACAATGAAAAATATATACATTAATATGGACGGAACTATATAAAAGACAAAAAAAAAATGGAAATGAAGACAGAGATAGCCAGAGAGACGGATACGAAACAATGTATGCTTGCAATTAGAAGCTTAAAATTATCGTCTGCTCGTCAAATACTGTAACCTAGGCAACAATGAATGGGATGGTAGCAGAAATGTTGTCGCCAATCTTATACAATTGTATGACTGTCTACTTAGCTTGATTATTGGCGATAGTTGTGGTGGTTGTGGTGGCTGTGGTGGCTGTGATGATGTTGTTTACGATTGTAATAGTGGATGGTGTCGTTGTAGTTTTTTCATGGTTGTAGTGGTGGTTGTGGTGGTTGTGGTGGTGGTGGTGTTGATGAAATGGCTGGTGTCAAGATGGCATACAAAACGATGAAGGATAATAGAGGGACAAAGGTGAGGTCATACAGACACGGAAGGAAATACGTTAATTATGGTTGGCGGTATGAGATTCTTCAGAGCTAGCAACATACCCCGTTTCTCCTATAATTTTTGTCTCTGTAACGTAAGACTAAAATCTGTAAATGTATACATAAGTGTATAGAGACATAACGGACAAAGAAAATAATTCAAATACATATTGATGAGAAAACAAACAAAATAAAAGAAAAACGCTAAAACAAAGTTAAATATATTTGTACTGAACGCACATACGCATAAATACTTGCGTGTATATATATATATATATATATATATATATATATATATATATATATATAGATGCATACATACACATGGATACACGCAAACACACGCACATATCCGTATAATCATATGCACGTGCACTTACAAATATGAATGCACATAATTCTGTTAGACTGGGCGAAACAATTGCAGCAATATTCTAGAGGCTTCTCAGTCGTACTTACACGCTCACGTACACACACACACACACACACACACACACACACACACACACACACACACACACACACACACACACACACACACACATACACTTTCAGAGTTACCCGGCGACGCACGGATGTCGAATAAGGAGAAACATCTTTTAATGTTAAACTTAGAGTTCTTAGGTAACGGGTTTTGTAAATAAATATTTGCATAAATTGTTTGCTTTAATGCGGGTTCATATCTAAAATTGAATATTTTGGCGCAGGAGTGACTGTGTGGTAAAAAGTTTTGTTCCCGACCACATAGTTCCGGGTTCAGTCCCACACTGTGGTACTTTGAACACTATAGCTTCTAACCAATCGAAGATTTGTTACCGGATTTGGTAGACGGAAACTGAAAGAAACCCGTCGTATATATACAAGTGTGTGTGTGTGTCCGTGTTTGACCCCACCACCTTTGATAACGTCACCGTAATCCAGTGGTTCGGCGAAAGGGTCCGACAGAATAAGTGCCGGGCTTAAAAAAGATACTGGAGTCGATTCATTTGACTAAAATCCTCTAGCATGGCCTCAATCTAATCACTGAGACATGTAAAATATAAAAAAACGAAATGATTTCCAACTTTCAATGAATTATGAAACTTCTGAGGCTACGTTTATTCATTAAGTTCCGTTTCGAGACATAAAACTGTCTTAGTGATTTTCTTTTATATTAGTTTCTTGTAACCGTAAATTGATTACAACAAATAAAGCAGAAACAATTCTAAGAAAAATGAACAGTATTTTGAACAGTAACATCTAGACTTTTACTTCTGCATTATGATGTCATACTTGACATATAGATACTAGGTACAGTATAGCATAGATCTAACCATCTGAGGAATATGAACGTTTCTCTTCAAATCCTACAACTTCGAATGGTTGTCCTTGATATTTGTTACGGTCATTATCCGCAGTCATTCGTTGCGACTATAAATTTGGCTTGATTTGATTAGCTTTCTATAAACTATTGAATTTTCTGCTTGAGTTTGCCTTTTAATATAATCAATTCCTTTTCACTTATGTGCAGTATCAGTCTAGGTCTTTCCTGATCTCCTTTCGTCTTGCATAGCTGGGAGTAAAGGAGGTTTGGAGAGTCTGCTGTTTGCAGTCATAAACACTGATAACAGCAGGTTTTATCGTTTGGGGCATAAGAGATTGGACAGTTAGTTTCTATAGTAATAGAGCTTTCTGCATCTAAATTACGTAGTAACAAAATGAGAGCTCTAACATGCCATTGTAGATTGCGATCTGGATAAACAGTGAGCTGAAGAGAAATGAGAGACTTTTCTAGATTCTTTACATCATTGACAGACACCTTAGCAAGCCGGGCGAAATGCTCAGTGGTATTTCGTCTGTCTTTATGCTCTGAGTTCAAATTCCGTCGTGGCCGATTTCGCCTTTCATCCTTTCGGTGTCGATAAATTAAGTGCCAGTTGCTTACTGGGTTCGATCTAATCGACTGGCCCCCTCCCCCAAAGTTTCGGGCCTTGTGCTTAGAGTAGAAAAGATTAGCGTTACTGCAATCTGAACTAACTTGCAATATGTGGATTGATTTAGCAACTGTTGAATGATATGAACACCGTGTTTGTGTGTGTAAGTCCGACCGAAGAGGTAGACATCTCCAGCGTCTTGCTGCAAGGATGTCAATTTTGGGAGCTGAGATTTCACGTTCGAAAACTCCCTCGGTGATTCTATAACTCTGTGGGAGGCTAGGATAAACTTCCAAGAGAATGTCTTGAGGGATATGGTTGACGGTGTGGTACAATTCTTTTGTATTCTGGCATCTTTACTAACATTTCATGTGCATACGCATACACATGCATTCACATATATATATACACAAACACACACGTGCACGTATACTTGCACAATGATGACGCATAAACAAATATAGATACACACAGAAACACACACACACACATATCCAAACACCCAAACTCAATATACAATCTAATAGGAACACATAACACGCATACATATACAGAAACATTCTAATATATAGATATTTTGTGAAACACATACACGTATTACATGACATACAAGCACAGACATGACTATATACCTAACCTTTTGAAACCCGCCATTGATAGCGCTGCCAAAACAGTGCATTCGTGCCAAACATCTCGTTAAGGTCTTTCGTCAAATGGCTTATGTAAATATTAAACATGTCACCCAGTTGTGACAGGGTCGTGATACAAAATCTATAGAGTACAAAGGTTATTTATTCTTGCTGGCAGTTCCCCTTCGGTTCCTTTATTACGAGGTTTGCTACAAGCGTGCATGCAGACACACGCACACACACGCGCATGCACATGCGCGTTCACACTTAGAGAAGCACACTCATCTGTATACGCATGTAGCCATGCATAGATACTGCATACATACTATACATAAGGGTGTAATTAATAGTAATAATTAATTCTAGAAATAATTAACTACGCATGGGTCATTTCCCTGATTGTATGCTTCAGACGAAAATGACAAAATTAATCGAAACGTGCTACTACAAACAAGTTTATGTATATATATATATATATATATATATATATATATATATATATATATATATATATATATATATATATATATATATATGTATGTATGTATGTATATATTTATACACGCACATATTTCTATAAATATTTACATGTATACGTATACCTATGCTCGTATGTTTATATGTATACACACACATACATTTATATGTGTGTGTGTATGTATATATACATATATATACTCATACTTATGTGTGTATATATATATATGTACGTGGTACACAATATATGTTTATATACGAATGTAAATTAATTGGCACATTTGTTTATGTATACGCGTGTATCTGAGTGTCTGTATACGAATAGGTGCTGAAAAGTTCCTGGCTTTAAGGGTATCGCAAAAGGCCTGGCTAGAGGTCCAACCTTCCTAGTTTTTTTTTTTTTTAATAGGGCTTAGGAAACTGAACGACCGCTGCATTAAGTGTGTGAATCTGAAAGGAGAATATGTTGAATAACATCAAAATTAATTGATCCTCCTGTATATATGCATATATGGGTACAGGACGTCACCAACAGTAAACAACATGAAATACGAAAACAAACTTGTGAAATACGCGAATAGTGAGAGAGAAAAAAAGGACAAGTAATACAAAGAATGACCCTTCATCAGTTGTCGGTTGTCTATCTACTCCTCATTTCGAGCAATCAACGACAATATGAGTCTTGAAAGACAGTTGCTCCCATAAATTCTAAAATAAAATTTTGGATTTATGGCGGGTCAAAGTTAGGAACAACAACAGGACAGTGGAGACATACAGGGAAACCGAATGTCTCCACCGTTTCTAATAATTTAATCAAAGAAGATTTCTTTTAAGTAGCTGTATGCTGTCAACTTAATGTGACAGTCCCCTGAAGGGAATAATACTACTGTTGGTTAGACCCAGGAAGCTGCACCGCTTCCTGTTGGCCTTGACACATTTCCTGTGCCCTTAAGTTGACAGCATACAACTACTTCATCGTATCACTACTGCATAAATCTCTCTGAGAGATATAGAAATGTATTATTTCTAAAGATTTCTTTTATCGCCAATCATAGAACCTATAATGAGGAAAACCAATTTTGATCATGATTGTTATTATGACTAATTATGTAATTTTAATGATTTTGATTTAATTATATTCATTTAGTTTTCTACGTCACGGATACCAGCGTCAACTTTACTGTTAAGTTTTTTTCGAAGCAGTCGTGTCTGTGTTTTTATTCCTTGTCAATATTCCAACGTATGACATCGGTATATGCTCATTCTTCAGAGACCCGATGTTTCCCCAGTTAATGTGAATTCTTGTAGTAGCTTTTAGACTACGTGCCACTAATGAGGTGTACCAAGGTAGGAAAAAGTTCTCACCGTCAGACTATCAGACTCACTCGTTACTGAGTGTTATATTTAATTAATTAATGATTAAATAATTAAATTTTGAAGTGCTTCCACTTTGACCCATATTACTTATTTAAATATTTTCTCAAAATGAAAGAAATGATTTCAATTAATAGAAATGTCTCTGCTCATTATATTACTTGTCTGTCTGTTTATCATCTATTTATCTATCAACCGTGGAGGCGCAATGGCCCAGTGATTAGGGCAGCGGACTCGCGGTAGTAGGATCGTGGTTTCGATTCCCAGACCGGGCGCTGTGAGTGTTTATTGAGCGAAAACACCTAAAGCTCCATGAGGCTCCGGCATGGGATGGTGGCGAACCATGCTGTACTCTTTCACCACAACTTTCTCTCACTCTTACTTCCTGTTTCTGTTGTGCCTGTAATTCAAAGGGTCAGCCTTGTCACACTGTGTCACGCTAAATATCCCTGAGAACTACGTTAAGGGTACACGTGTCTGTAGAGTGCTCAGCCACTTGCACGTTAATTTCACGATCAGGCTGTTCCGTTGATCGGATCAACTGGAACACTCAACGTCGTAAGCGACGGAGTGCCAACAACAAACAAACAAAACACAATCTATCTACCAATTTATTTCTCTCTCTATAAAAATTTATAACACAAAAAAAATGGAATGAACAGGCTTTAATAAAAAAACCCACAACAATTGTTTCTGCTCATTAGTAATAGCTGTTAAGTACTGAGTTTTCTATATTATATAGGTATCATATAAATATGATCCATCACGTCATCAGGTGAGAGAGTGAGTGAGTGAGTGAGTGAGAGAGAGAGAGAGATAGATAGGAGCTTTAAGATGCACGTTATGAGATTATTACCAAGATGATATCAAACACTTTATAATATATATATATTATTTCTTGTTGTACATGTATCAACCTGCAGAACTTCGAGCTGAATACGAAACGCATCTTTCACTCTAAGGGGCTTGACAGTGTTATGATCACTGACACCCTTTCCTTAGGCTGCTCTGGCCTCTACATACATACATACATACATATATCCCAAAGCTGGAGCTTTGTATCTTTCTTGGAAACCGACTTCCTCCTCAGTGGAGGATTTATAATAATTAAAAAAAATAGAAGAGACATACATATAAATGTATATATATATATATATATATATATATATATATATATATATATATATATATATATATATATATATATATATATATATACATATATATGTGTATGTATATATATATATATATATATATATAATGAATAAATACACACACACATATATATATACATACATACATGTAATATACATGTATGTGTGTGTGTGTATATATATATATATATTACACGCATAGGTATATATATATAATATCTATATATACCTATACATATATATGCATATATATACATGTAATATATATATATGCACATATAATATACATACACACACACACACACACACACACACACACACACACACACACACACACACACACACACACGCATATATATGTATATACACCGTCAAACACGTAAATTTATATATAAACGGATAAACTTATTTACTCTCTTTCTCTGTCTCTGTCCGTATCTGTCTGTTTGTTTGTCTATCTATTGATCTATGAACAAACATAACCCCCTGCCTACAGACATCCATACACATAAATGTGCATATATGTATACACCTCCAAATAAGCACACATCTACGCACATTCACATATATACACAACAACAGCAACAACATCAACAGCTTTAACAATGGCAACTTCAAGATCTCTCATTAACTGTAAGACACTCTGTCCACGTAACGCGTCTCCTGTCCGACCTCCCCCACCAACCCACTAAAGCACCCTACCCCATCACCACATCATGGCGTTCTGTTAAAATTAGCACGTACTTTTGTTCTATACACTTTGATGGAAATCATTTCTTGTTTACTTTAGTAACATGTCTCTAAGCGCAATTTCTGATTCCATAAATAGAAGAGTGCATTAGAATGATACACAGCAATAAATAAATAATCAAAAAGAAAAAAGGAAGAGAAGGAAAAAAAACTATACCATCTAAAGTACAAATAGTGCCAAATACATCTATCCTCATTTATC
>NC_142933.1:100133034-100155534 GCF_046866305.1 Octopus bimaculoides
TGAAAATCCACTATCACATATAGAAAAATTAATAATTAAAAGCACAATAAATGAGTATAATATAAAGTAAAGTAAATATCATAAGATAAATATAATAAAAAGATTACACGTGTTTCAACCAATTTTCAAATAGAAAAGAAATTTAAATCGATTAAAATCAATTGAAATTATCTAAAATAAGTTCTATTCTTTACTTTATATTATACTCATTTATTGTGCTTTTAATTATTAATTTTTCTATATGTGATAGTGGATTTTCATCGATGAGTTCTTGAAAATTGGTTATTTTCCCTAAAACTATATATATATATATATATATATATATATATATATATATATATATATATATGTGTATGTATATATATATCTATGCATATATGTATGCATATATATATGTATGCATAGAGACACACACACACGTGCGCGCACGCACGCACACACACATATATTAGAAGGTTCTGCACAATTTCCATCAACCAAATTCGCTTAAAAAGCATTAGACAGTCCCGGTGCTACCTAGGAAGCACTCACTCAAAATGCCGTTCACTAAGACCCAACCCAAAACCACGTGGGTGCAAAGCGATATTCTTAACCACAAAACAGGGTGGTGACATGGCTTCAGGTCTTTTTGTGCTCTTTTTCCCCCTCTTCTCTCATACAATAACCCTGCTAATGGTTATCTCGATTCAAATCCCTATTGACCTCATTCATTGCATTAAATCGCAATAAATGGAGGTCACCATGATATAAAGCCCTACAAAACCTAAGAATTAAGCCGTCTGGATAATTTTAAGGAACTGAGAGCAAAGAGTAACTATAACAGTCCTTTCTTATTTCCAATCTGAGGATTGGAAATAAGAAATCATTGGCTGGACTAAAGTCCCCTTATCGATTAGAAAACATCTTTTTCACAGAACCTACAAACTTGATCTGGTTTTTCACCTTCCTTAACGGGGAATTGTCACTTCCTCTGACGAGCACACGGTTATTACGCAACCCTGCTGCTGTCTATATCCAGTTTATTAACCAACACGAAACCTATTGATAAGATCAGCCATAATGGATATATAATATCGTACACTTTGATTAATGTATCCATAGTATTGACAAAAGTATGAGCACATATTTTTCTGACTTATGGTTTCTTAGATTGTATGTATGTATGTATGTATGTATGTATGTATCTATTGTGTGTGTATGTATTTATGTGTGTATATATATCCTATATGTGGTTTAACACACACAGACACACAACATACACAGAAATATTCATATATATATATATATATATATATATATATATATATATATATATATATATATATATATATATATATATATATATATATATATATATATATGCATTCATATATACATGCATACGTACATACACTGAAGATCTTGATAAATGAAACTTATTTTAATTGCTTGACAACTTGTAATGGAAAAAAATATTTTTAAATGGAAATATTCATGGTTGAAATGTCATTGTAAATGTAGATATTGCACAAAATTAAGCGTTGTGTGTGCTATAATTAAATACATAATGAGATGTGTATAAAAAAAATTCAAAACACAGACATTCATCAAATAATCACTGTTTTGCATGAAAACAAAACACCTCACCCCTCGAAGAACCAGGAAATGAGAACAGAACCAAACAGTTGGAAACTGGAAAAAAATATCTTTCAAGAAAACGATGCCTGGAAGGTAACTTGTATGAACATAAAAATGAAATTCTGGTAATTTATTTCTTCACTTTTTAAATAGAAAATTCTTAAGACGTATACTCCAACAAATACCATTTGGAGGAAAAAAATAACGAATGGGTGAGATCTAATATTTTAGCAAGAATTCATCAGAATACCTGCAGGATGCAATGAATTCAAATTTCTTATTTGGATCAAGAGAATTTTGTTTTGAAATTTTTTTTATTGTTTCAGTCATTTGACTGCGGCCATGCTGGAACACCACCTTGTTAATTTTTCAGTAAAGCTAAGTCTGCAATGGAAATGCAAAAGTAAATTACTATGAGTATATAGGTGCAGGAGTGGCTGTGAGGTAAGAAGCTTGCTTCGACGGCGTGGCACCCTGGGCAAGTGTCTTCTACTATAACGTCGGACCGACCAAAGCCTTGTGAGTGGATTTAGTAGACGGAAACTGAACGAAGCTTGTCGTATCTATATGTCTATATAAAATTATAAATATTATTGCGATACAATAGTATTATTTTCCAGCTAAATAAAGCACCGTAGAGGTAAAATTATAGATAGGAAATAGTGGCATAACAAGATACCAATGTTTACGGTACTTTATTTAGCTGGAAAATAATACTATTGTATTACAAAAATATTTATAATTTTTTTTTATATAACTTTTTCACTGATCTCTGTTTTATTTATGGCTAGGCGTATCAGCCGAATATACTGGCGATATTGATATTTTAAATTTCATCTTAGGTGAACCTAGCTGAAGAAGACTAATCAGATTTATGATAACAAACGTATTCTGGAAAGTCCGAAACTTGAGTACTAGGTTATCCATTTATCCGGTGTTCTTCCTAGAGGTAAGACGAAAATTTTTTTGATGTTCGCCGCCTGCACACATCTTTGCCTATATACATTCAGTGAAGCTTTCCACAGCGTCGCACGGTTATCGACTGCTATTTCCAGCAAACATTGTTGCCTTATTGTGCCACTATTTCCTATATATAGGATGTTGGTGTGTTTATGTCCCCGTTAGCGGTTTGACCTAAGGAATCGATAGAATAAATACTAGATTAAGAAAAAAGTACTGGTATTGATATATTCGACTATAAGATCTTCAAGGCGGTACCCCAGCATGGCCGGAGTTTATGACTGAAACAAATAAAAAATTAAAGATAAAAGATATGAAAGGCGTTTAAAATGGACCTCTTATTTGATAGCAATGGTTTTTGTGTCCACTTATTTTGAATAAAATTACATGGGCTTGGATTATCGCTTCTTCGGTAATTCCGAAAGTGGAGAATTGTGGGAAATATGTTGCTTAAAAAAAATAAAACTCATGATACATAAACTCACCAATCATCAGTGAGTGGGTTTAGGTACCATGGGTGGGTTTACGCGTGGGCTTTAAGCTGAACAATTTTCTCCTGGAGCAATAAAGTGGAAACATCAAATATCTATGCATTTTTGTGTATGTGGGCCAAAAAAAAAAATATATTGGATGATTAAAGGCTGGCTGCAGCGAACATTAGTTTCAGGGTCTTTTAATATGGTTGAAGAACCCTTAGTTCAATCAAGGATGATCCTACTTCCACTCCGTCTCAAACTTGGTATTATGAAGCAGTTTGTTAAAGCTCTCGATAAAGATGGACCATGCTTTCACTATATCTACTGCGTGGATGTGCAATGGCCCAATGGTTAGGGCAGCGGACTCGCGGTCATAGGATCGCGGTTTCGATTCCCAGACCGGGTGTTGTGAGTGTTTATTGAGCGAAAACACCTAAAGCTCCACGTGGCTCCAGCAGGGGGATGGTGGCGAACCCTGCTGTACTCTTTCACCACAACTTTCTCTCACTCTTACTTCCTGTTTCTGTTGTGCCTGTAATTCAAAGGGTCAGCCTTGTCACACTGTGTCACGCTGAATATTCCCGAGAACTACGTTAAGGGTACACGTGTCTGTGGAGTGCTCAGCCACTTGCACGCTAATTTCACGAGCATGCTGTTCCGTTGATCGTATCAACTGGAACCCTCGTCGCCGTAAGCGACGGAGTGCCAACAACATATCTACTGCACATTTCCTGGTCTGAGCAGTTACATGATAAAAGTTGGAGGATCATAAAATTGATGACAGATGATGACTTTTTAAATTCAATGAATTGCGTTGAAGCAACAGCATAGAATTCATTTGTAATACTTGTAAATGACTTTCTGAGTAACAAGAAAGCTTCCGGTTATGCCGAAATAGCCGACCACATGCTGGAGAAATTTCAAAAGCTGCGTGCAAATATGTGCATAAAGCTTCACTTTCTCCACAGTTACCTTGATACATTCTCTGAATAGTCTTGGTGACACAAGTGGCGAGCATTTGGATGACAGTGGCATCACTGTCTTCGTACTGTATTCATTAAAGCAATCGGTTTTAAAAGGCCGGTCTTTCTCCAAGCTATACATTATATATCCTCAGATGAAGCTGAGCTTAGCATTCTAAGCAAACGATCCATTTGTTAATTTTACACTGCTACCACTGACATTTAGAGTGATGTGTTTGTCTAAACTTTACCGCGCTGATTCACAGCTATTTGGTCTGGGCTGCTTGAGATTTGAACTCTGACACAATTGACATTTAACAAGATACAGAACATCGGTCTCACAGTTAGCAGATAAGAATCTTGTCCACTCACTTATTATTGTCGCTCTCATGAAAGTAGATAATTACTGAAATACATTTTGTCTAGACTTCTATCTTTACAGGAGCCACATTAATTCATATCTTAAAATGGTATCGGTGTTTGTAATTAATCGTCTCCTCTGTCTTGTTTCAATTTATAATAGAATCCAATTTACTTCCACAGGTATAAATCAATTATTTGTCCTTCATCTAAATATAGGAGCTTCATGTGAAAATTAAAGGAAACAAATATTACAAGCAATTATTTTAGAGACTTGCAGGAACGAATGTAATAATAGACTTTAGCTTTGATTTGAAGAAGAAGGGACGAAATTAAACACAGTTCATCACACCGTTTATTAAATTTTATCAACATCATTCGTCACTTTGACTTTCTCTCGTTTTGACATATTGCGAGGATGAATTAATATAAAATGTTAATGATAAAGTAACAGCAGGGCGATTGTGAACACAGCAGGTGCGAATGATAGCAACATATAAACATATAAATGGCAGAATAAACAAATAAACATTATGACGCATATTTTTGATGTACATTGTAGTTATTGCAAGTGGTCATTAAGAATATTTAGCTTTGGTCCATGACATATTGTAATTAAAAATACATATAATTAAAGAGGGAAATCATTAAATGGGAAATCGTTAAGCATTGTATTGCTGATGTCGAATATTTAAAAATATTTTCTGATTCCAGCCATTGGTCAACGGCATCTGTTTTAAACATCTAATTATTACCTCTGCCTTCGCTAAGGCGGAGGTATTGTTTTCAGTGGTGTTTGTTTGTTTGTTTGTCTGTCCGTAGACAAGATATCTCAAGAACTGCTGAATGGATTCGGATGAAACTTTCAGTGATGTTTGACCTCGTGACTGGCACAAATTGATTAGATTTTGGGATCTGTTTTTTTTTATTACCCGTGCGGGCTAACATAGAGGTGACAAAACAAATCATGTGGGACATAAAACATATATAAAAAAATAGAAATGAATGTTATAATGTATGAAGACATGAATATGATAAAATGGAAATGGAACCACTCGCACCACTTACGAGTGGCCTCGTAGTCTTTGGTCGGCCCGAGGTTATAGTAGAAGACACTTGCCCAAGGTGTCACACAGTGGGACTGAACTCAGAACCATGTGGTTGCGAAGTAAGCTTCTTACCACACAGCCACTCCTGCACCTGTAATATATATCTTTTATCTTTTTATTCAGTCATTTGACTGTGGCCATGCTGGGTCACCACCTTAATGAATTTTAGTTCATCGAATCGACTCCAGTACTTATTCTACCGATCACTTTTGCCAAACCGCTAAGTTACAGAGATGTAATGACATCAACACCTGTTGTCAACCGGTGGTGGTAGAGAACACACATACACACACACAAACACACACACACACACACACACACACACACACACACACACACACACACACATACATACACATACCACACACCCCCACACACATATACGACACACACATATGTACGACAGGCCTTTTTGTTTCAGTTTCCGTCTACCAAATCCACTCACAAAGTTTAGCTCGATCCAAGATTCTAGTTGAAGACACTTTTTTAAAATACCATACAGTGAGAATGAACCCGAAACCATTTGGCTGGAGAGCAAATTTCTCACCACACTACCGAACGAAAAGACGCTTTTGTTTTTATATCACTCACAATCAGATTTGCGTAGAATTTCACAGAACGCGAACATAATGCGCATTCAGTTTTTCTATAGAACTTTCACTTTATTTTCCATACAGGTGCGAGTGTGGCTGTGTAGTAAGAAGCTTGCTTCCCAATCTCATGGTTTCTGGTTCAATCCCACTGCGTGGAACCTTAGGCAAGTATCTTCTACTATAGCTTCGGGTGGACCAAAGCCTTGTAAGTGGATTTGATAGACGGAAAAGGAAAAGAAGCCCGTCATGTATATATATATATATATATATATATATATATATATATATATATATATATGTGTGTGTGTGTGTGTGTGTGTGTTTATATCTTTGTTTATCCCTCATCACTGCTTGGCAACCGGTGCTGGTATGTTTATGTCCCCGTAACTTCAAAGAGAAACCAATAGAATAAGTACTAGGCTTACAAAGAATAAGTGTTAGGGTCGATTTGCTCGACTAAAGGCGGTGCCCCAGCATGACCGCAGTCAGATGACTGAAACAAGTAAAAGAATAAAAAAAAATACATAAAGGTTTACATTTGTTTTGCCAAAAGAGTAGAACTTTCACTTTTCCAAAAGTTTTACGCTTTTGCCAGGGAAAGAAAAGAGGGGTTTTGAGTCAACTCTCAGAGCCCTTATTTTATCGATCTCGGTAAATGACGAAATCAGGTGCTTGTAAGATTAAACTGCTGTGGTACATATCGTATCCTCCTTGGCAGCAGAAGCTAGAAGGTATGTCTGCCACTTAAGGAATCGTGGATCTAGCCTTAGACGCACAATAACCTCATTTTTCTGGAAGCACCGAATGGTGATATCCACGTGGCTCTTATTGTTCCATGACTTTTTAAACTTGTGGGCCTTCTTTCCAAGTACTTCTCCTATATTGACTCCGCAAAACATCGATTAAGGTCACGCAATAAGCTCACGCTGTTACAGACACATACACATACACAAACATATACATATATACACACACAAACAAATATATATATATATATACTAGCAGAAATACCCGGCGTTGCCCGGGTTAAAGAGAATAATGAAATCTAAAAACGCCGTCTAGACTACGCATCATCTTTATATATAGAGATGTATATACACACACGCACCCAAACACACGCATATATATGTATATCAATATAAATATATGAAAGTCAAGGAAGTTTCGTAAAAGAAGGTGATCATGTACATACTTTCTTGCTGTTGTGATTATAACACCTCATTGTAAACTATGTTCCTTGTTTTCCCTTGTGGAGCATATACAAATAGGTTTTTTGTTGCTGCCCACTCTTGAGCCGCCAACATACAGTTGTCCATGTGAGAAGCAGGGCTCTTCCAAGAGAAGACCAGCTACAGACAGTGTTTGACACTGATATTTGTTTATGGACATGGCAAAAGTCACACGAAGGGGGAATTGTAGTCTTCTGAATGTAAAAGGAATGTCTGCTCCTGATGGAGTAAGAGGAATTCTTGGAATAAAGACGTTATCCCCTTTTTCACATCCAGAAAGAATGGTAGCCTCGATAACGTGTGACATCATTTTCTAAATAATGCTCATCTGTTATGTTCGGGTTAAAATTTCATCAACATCAAAAATATATGAATTTTCATGGGAGTTATGGCCGTTATGCAAAGAATATAATTTCCAAATTTCATAAAGATCCATTCAGTACTTTTGACGTAGTTTTGGATAAGAAAACAAATGACTAATGTGTGTGTTTGTGTGCATGTGTATGTGTGTGTGATGAGTGTATATATGTATAGATATCTGTATGCATGTATATATGTATATATGTGTACATATTACATGTACATCTATATATATATAAATACATCTACACATATGTATACATATACATGTATGTATAGATCTATATATATATATATATACATATACGTGTACATCTATATATATATACATATACAACTCTCTCTCTCTCTCTCTCTTTTTCTCTCTCTCTTTCTCTCTCTCTTTCTCTCTTTCTCTCTCTCTCTCTCTGAAAGTATCTGTCATTACAGTATCGAAATGGTGTACATATACATGTATATGTATACATATACATCTCTCTCTCTCTCTCTCTCTCTCTCTCTCTCTCTCTCTCTCTCTCTCTCTCTCTCTTTCTGTCTCTCTCTTTCTCTCTTTCTCTCTCTGTGAAAGTATCTGTCACTACAGTATCGAAATGTGATTGTTTCAGTTAGTGGAATAGTTTCATTTTAAAGTGAAAGTATTTGACATGAGTGTTTTTGTTTCACTTTTGACACGTAATACTTAAATAGTGGAGGAGATATTATGTTGCCGTGTGCTCGAACTCTGCAAGAAGTTAATAATTTTTTTTGACTAAAACACAACTGGAGCCCTAAGTAAGGCATGTGTAAAATTTGAATGAAATTGGTTGCGTAGTTCTCGAGTTTTAGGGATTCACACAGACAGACAGACAGACAGACAGACACACATTCTCATTTTTATATATATATAGATATATATTGCATGTATAAATGTATATGTATATATATATATATATATATATATATATATATATATGTATATATATATATATATATTTATGTATATAACATATGTATACACACATATACACGTAGATAACATTTCTGTATACATACATACACACACACACACACACACACACACACACACACACACACACACACACACACACACACATATATATATATATATATATACACACATACGCACACACACACACACACACACACACACACACACACACACATATATATATATATATATATACATACATACATACATACATACACACTCGCAGGTGTATAAGTATGTAAACATGCATAACACGTGCGCATACGTGCCAAATTTCACATAAATATACGTAAAAATGTTTTACGCAGGCAAGAAATTTCGGTTTATTGTAGGAAAACAATGTGTATGTGCACGCACAGGCGTGTGTGTACGTGTGTGTGTACGTGTGTGTGTGTGTGAGTGAGAGAGAGAGAGAGCGAGAGAGAGGAGGTGTGATGTCAAAAATTTTTCACACACACACACACACACACTCACTCATTCACACTCATTTATATATATATATATATATATATATATATATATATATATATATATATATATATATATGACAAAATAAGCAACAGGATATCCAGAGGTGATGCAGTACGACCGTTTCAAGCGGCTCCATTTAATTGAACAATGCAATCATTACATTAGTTTAAATGCAGGGCTATCCTCAGCTGCATAAATAAATAAATAGAATTTTTTAATCAGTCGGACACATTTGTATAATTTTACTTAAATCCTCTGATAGGGTAAGAAGACAGACAAAGTCGATGCTGTTGTCACTTCAGCTTAGAAGTTTCTAAGACATCAAGAAAAAAATTTGTTTGAGTCATAGCTTGTCACTGATTTTGGTTCTGTTTTAATTTATTAGTCTTGTTTATGAAATCTAAGACTAGAAAATAGTGTCTGTTAGGAAAGGGCTTGATGGAGTTGACAGAATCATAGTGGTTATAGTTATAAAACTTGTCAAGATTATTTAGAAGTAGTATAAAGTAACTGGCTATAATGAGGTTGGGTAGTGGAAGACCTCAAATCAAGATGTTAATTACCAGTTAAAGGGGCAAGACGCTAATAAAACCAATGATGATAATACAGAGGAAATTTCATCATAGGGTACTAAAAGTGATTGATTTAAACAGTGCTGTTATATTGTATAAAGATAGAATTTAGGATCATGAAGAAAAATATAACAAAAAAGATAAATTTTGAATAATTTTGAATATATACCAAAATTTTCAACTATAGAGAGAGAAGAAAATTTACATAGAATTAGTTCTATATATATATATATATATATATATATATATATATATATATATATATATATATATGCGTGTGTGTGTGTGTGTGTGTGTGTGCGTGTGAGAGAGAGAGGGAGACAGAAATAATAAGTTCAAATAGAACAATTCAAACTTTTTGAGGAGTCAAAAAAGAGAGAAAATAATTTCCAATAAAAATTCATCATATTCATAAAAATCAGTCAATTTTAATTTTTTAGCATCTTTTCTCCATTTTTATTCTTGTTTATGGTATCTTTCTACCTATAACGAACGTTTTCAATTATATATATATATATATATATATATATATTAATAATTTAGAGAAGAACCACCAAGATGCAACTCAAACAATGAAGGAGATCGGACACCATCTTGGTGGTTCTTCACTAAATTATTAATATATTTTTCATTATATAATTCAATTTGATATTATAAAATTGAATATCTTCGTAAGTTCAGATTTTAACATTCCGTAACATTATAATATATATATATATATATATATATATATATATATATATATATATAAAACAGGTGAGGACTGAAATCCTTCAAAGGGATGTCAAGCCTCTAAGTTCGCCGGTACAGTCCAAGTAAAGAATATATATAAAATATATATATTCAGTATTTGCCAAAACAGTAAATGAAATATAAGGAAATGAAAAAAATTGTAAGTGTAGACGAACTTTAATGATTAAGAAACTAATTTGTATTTCATGAAGACTTTTTCGTCTTTGTCTTTGGAATGAATTAGACTCTGAAACAATTTGTAGAACGTATATTGGTTCTGTCCCATCTTGGATTTGAATTGAATTAAAGTTCGTCTGCACTTACATTTTTTTCCTTTCCTTATACTTCATTTATATATATATATATATATATATATATATATATATATATATATATATATATATATATATATATATATTTAAAATTATAATTTTAGATAATTTTGATTAATTATTACTTTTGATGGTTTTTATTCCCATGCTGGCCACTTGATAAAATCGGTATTTTAAATATTGATCTTCTCATTTATATAAATTTATATATATACATATATATTTTTACATTGACAGAGCGACGAATTTGTTGACAAATGCATTGATTTTTTGACAAGTCACGTGTATTGCTGGACAGATATTTTGACATGAAATCTTATTCATAGTTTTTTTTTTTCGACAAAGAAATCAAGTATTATATAAACTTACTGGAAAATAGATACAAAAATCAATAATTTTCTGTCGATTAAAAACAATATATAAAGAAATGGCTTACCGCGACAAACACCGTAGCTCTTGCTCAGCGAAGATTTCCTCTCTGGAATGCACCTAAGTCCTAAGTTTTGGTCACATCGTTTCCGTGTATTAAAGCCACATTTTTCACCCGCCATTGCTAGGCAACTGCAGTCCTCTGGTGATGGAAGCCTGTTACCTGGGCAACGGGATATTTTAGGGTTGCATTGACTTTGTTCATCGTCACTCTCCGTGGCGGCTGGAGAGGTTGCAGTGAAAGCGGCAAATGTCATGGTGACAGATGTGGACGAATCACTGAAAAGTGTTGTATCTTGTTGATTCTCCTTGTTCACAGGATCGGAATCAGATTCCTTATTGGTCTCCGAAGCGCTGATATGTTCTGCTAATGAGATATTCAATAACAAATTGAAAAGTGTTAATACGATGATAATATATGGGACCAAGTTTCGCAGGTGAGATATTCCGTACATCATGTCACTCTTGAGCCTTTGTTGAAATAAAAAAAATTCTTCTGCAAGAAGAGGGGTTCCGAACCCGCTAGCTGATCATAATTACCAACTCAATTAATTTCATTCTTCGCCTCTTTTTCGATGTTTAAGTCGATGCAACATGACGTAAATAACAGCAGCAGAAGCAACAAAAACAACGCCGGATCAACCACCGCCGCCGCCACCACCACATCCACATCCACCGCCACCAATAACAACAGCAGTAGCAACAACAGTAGTGATAGTAATAGTCAAAAGGAGTCACAGTAGCAACGTGGTCCAAACAACATTATCACCACGCCACAACAATACTTGTCTGTCACCGACCACGAAAGCAACTATTGGTAATTCACAGCTCCATCCCGGTCTAACAATAACACAAGTAATAAAAATAACCACAACAACAATAATAATAATAATATCAGTAAATAGTCGTGATAAGCAGAACAATTTCGGGTTTGATTTTGTAATAATCGAAACACACCCGAAAGCAACGGGTGAGTAGGAAGTCCCAGAGGCGTAAATTTTCCCTGACTGCCAAATCATTTACATATATATATGTATATATGTATAACACTATAAACTCGCTGCTCTGAAAATAAGTTTGAAGCAGGTCCTTTGTTGTCATAAGAAGAAAATTTCTTTGTTTTGAAACGAGGCCTCTACGAAATCACATTCTTCTCGTTGGAGCGTCAATGTTTATATTTGGTCCTTTGCGTTTCTCTTCTGTGTAACTGTGTGTGTTTTACGAGTGTGTATGTGTGTGTGTATGTATGTGTGTGTGTGCTTGCCAGTGTGTGTTCGTATGCCTGTGTGTGTGTGTGTGTGTATATGCGTCTAGTCGTTCGTTTGACAGCCAGTCCTTCCCACCCCTGCTCGTTCACTGGGCTCTCTTGTTTATTTACCTACTCCACTCTTGTTTAAATCTACCTAAAATTTAACACCTGCCTCTTTACCTATCTATCTATCTATCTATCTATCTATCTATCTATCTATCTATCTATCTATCTATCTATCTATCCCTCTTTCACTTATCTCTCTCTCTTTCTTTATGTATGTATGTATGTATGTACGTATGTATGTATGTATGTATGTATGTACGTATGTATGTATGTATGTATGTATGTATGTATGTATCTATCTATCTTTCTATATATCTATCTATCCCTCTTTCACTTATCTCTCTCTCTTTCTTTATGTATGTATGTATGTATGTACGTATGTATGTATGTATGTATGTATGTATGTATGCCATCAAAGTGATGTATGTATGTATGTATGTATGTATGTATGTATGTATCTATCTATCTATCTATCTATCTATCTATCTATCTATCTATCTATTCCCCTCTCTCCCCCTCTCTCTTCTCTTTCTCTCTTTCTCTATGTATGTATGTATGTATGTATGTATGTATGTATGTATGCATGTATGTATGTATCTATCTATCTATCTATTTTACTCCCTTATTCTTATGCACACACACACACACTCTCTCTCTCACGCACACACACACACGCTCTCTCTCTCTCTCTGTTGCCTTCCCCGTTTTCTTCTCTCTATCCTCTTTTTCCTCCCCTCTGGTTCCCTTGTTATCTCTCTCTCCCCCCTCTCTCTCTTTCTCTCTCTCTCTCTACCACTCTTTACCTATCAACCTCAACTACATAGATAGATTTAGAAAAAAAAATTCTCTCTCCAACGTAATCTTCGATGTAGACTAAATCCCACAACACAGAATTAATTACAAAACATAACCACCAAATAATTCCTGTACATTCTATCGCTCACCAGCAACATTAATAGTCACACTCAGAAGTTTTGAAAAGCCTATATAAAAACTTTACTTGTGCTGGGGAATTTCCTCCCCTTACTCTAGCTATCTTTCACATACTTCTTTCGCCCCTTCCGCTTAACTCCCTCCCACATTCTTCTTTGTCATGCTTTGTTGTTTTAACCTGCTTAGGTTTTTTTTTGTACAAACCTGATCAAGCCATTCACTACGAATCAGCGGTGTATATAGTTGTAGTTGTTGCGTTTTTTTGTAGGCGGTAGTGTTTGCTTTTGGTTGAGGTGGTGTTGGCATTGGTCCTGGTGTTGGTGGTAGCAGGGGTGACTGCGGTCAGGCTGATAGGATGTAGAGTTGGAGTTGTTGATGTTGTAATTTAAAGCTAGACCCTATTTAATTAACTATACTGGTGATCAACGCCGTTCCAACCATGACATTCAACTTTCTTTTTATAGCAGGGATTGCTTTGTGAAATGCCACCTTTAACAGAGTACAATTTGAATAAATTTGACGGGCGGCTAGGAGCAATGCTTGCAACCACCTATTTCAAAATAATTTCAATACCCATTTAACCTCCTCCCCTACAACAGATACACACGCGAGGGGCTTCCTTCAGTTTCTGTTCACCATATACTCTCACAAGGATTTCATCGGCGTGAGGCTATAGTAGAAAACTTGCACTAAGTCCTACGCAAACAACATGAAATACGAAAACAAACGAGTTAAATACGCAAACAACGAGAGAAAAAAATGTAAAACAGCAGAAGTCAACACAAAGAAACGACCCTTCATCAGTTGTCGGTTGTCTATCTACTCCTCATTTCGAGCATTTAACGACAATATGAGTTGCTCCCATAAATTCTAAAATAAAATTTAGGATTTATGGATGGTGAAAGTTGGGAACTAAAACAGGACAGAGGAGACATACAAAGAAACCGAACTAAAACAAGCATGGATAGTCGTTAGACCAGAACGAAAGGAAAATAGTGAGCGTTAGGAGAAAGATTTTCTTCGAAAAGAGGAAAAATAGAAGAGAGAGAAAAATCATCCAGTCCTTTGAACGTCCGTGCAGGAAGAGAAAGATGGTCACGTGAGGAAAAGAAAGATGGACGATGGTCACGTGTGAGCTACGAGTGAGAGAAAATGAGAGAGAGAGAGAGGCAGATAAAAAACGGTGAAAGAGGGAGAGAGGGTAGGAAAAGGGGAGTAGAGAAGGAGGCAGAAACAGTATAGAGTAAAGTCGCATCAAATAGGTGAAGATAAGCTTTCTTGGAAATGGATGCGTGGCGTTCAATTAAATAACAATATAAATATAAATAATATATATATATATATATATATATATATATATATATATATATATATATATATATATATATATATCACGGAGATGTACTTGCATAGCAAGTGACCTGATCTGAGATCGTGTGCTGGAACAAAAACAATTGCAGCGTGGAAGGTGTTTATAAGCCATTTAAGAAACACACAAAAACTATTAGATTAATTTCAATATTTAAATTTAATTTGCCAAAATATTTTTGTCAGTGAACAGGTCGTGGTCTCAAAGTGACGAAAATATTTTGGAGCAACGTGAAATAAAGTGTCTTGCTCAAGGTCACAATGCGTCGCCGGGAATTGAACTCACGACCTTACGATCGTCAGCCGAATGCCCTAACCATTAAGCCACGCTACTTCACTACACATACATACATACATACATACATACATACATACATACATGCATACATACATACATACATACATACATACCACTGCATGTGGACTATTGGCGATTTTTCCCTACTTTTCCTGCTTTCTCTTTGGACTTTCCTGCTTCCGACAATTTTGGTACGAAAAGCACGTGAAGATCTAGAAGTAAAATCATAAAAGCTTAATTTAATTTGATTTCAAATTTATTTTCTCTTACAACATGATTAAATCGCCTTACATAACGATTGAAACCAATAACCTATTTTGATAAAACTGTAAATACCTTCTTTTCTTTTGTTCACAATAAAGTCTTCAAACTATTTTTGTTTCTTTAATAAGCGTGTATGCATGCATGTGTGTGTATGTGTGTGTGTATGTGTCTTTGTGTGTGTGTGTGTGTGTGTGTGTGTGTATGTGTCTTGTGTGTGTGTGTGTGTGTGTGTGTGTGTGTGTGTGTGTGTGTAGCATCTTAAAAAGCTGATAGTGTGTTATAATGCATTTAGTACTTTATTCAATGTACTCTTCTCGGAAAAGGTTGAAAAAAAATCACTTGTGAAGAGGCTCCCGCGTTGACTCATGTTCTTGTCGTTGTTCTTGCTGCTGCTGCAGTTGTTGTTATCCTTATAATTGAGCCTTTCTGGTACTTTATTCTATCGACCCTGAAATGATGAAACTGGAAGTCAACCTCAGTAGGGTTTGAACACAAAACGCAAAAAGCCGGAAACATTTTGTCCGACGCCCTAAGGATTCTGCTATCTCGCCGCTTTTCTACAGTAGCCATGAGGCCAGATATTTTGAGGGTAGGGGCCAGTCGATTACATCGACCCCAGTGCGTAGCTAGTATTTATTAAATCGAGCCCGAAAAGATGAAAGGAAAGGTTAACCTTAGCAGGGTTTGAATACAGAACGCAAAAAGCCAGAAGAAACATCACTAAACATTTTGTACGACGCACTAAGAATTCTGCTATCTCGTCGCTTTTCTACTATAGACATAAGGTCAGAACTTCTGGGGTAGGAGTCAGTCGATTCTATCAACCTCAGTGCGCAACTGGTACTTATTTTATCGATCCCGAAAAGATGAAAGTGAAAGTTTACCTCAGCAGCGTTTGAATACGGAAAACGCCGGAAGAAATGTTGCTAACCATTTTGTTCGACGCACTAAAGATTCTCTCAGTTCGCCACTTTAGTAACACCAATAATATTTGAATATCTCAGCAAATGTTATACCGTTTTGTAATATTAAAACTGTCATTTGCAATACATACGGGAGTGGCTATAATGTTGATACGTACGTAATAACAGCACCAGATGGTAATGTGGACGCCTAGGTTTCCGTTGCTCCGGGTCGATCAAAACATTGGTGCGCACGCACACACACACACACACACACACACACACACACACACACACACACACACACACACACACAGGTTGGAAACAAGTTTTTATATATACGTGTTTAGGAAGTGCGTGTACTGGAAGTTTTAACAAGGTCAGAGATGAATTTGTCAAAAAAAGTAAAAAATGTACTCTCAAAAATTGACAAAAGATATCTTCTACAAAATGTAAACGAAAAACCAAGAGAAAAAAAACACAAGCGGAAAAAGAAAGGGAAAGAAGAAAGAAAGACAGAGAGAGACAGAGAGAATGATGTAGGAAAGTCTCATAGCTAACATATGTGTGTTATTACCGGGAAAATAGTGGGTGGGCCAGTGTTGTTTGCTGTGAATCAGTACTTTTCAATATGGCGGTCATCAAATTCTGTCGTTCGCCATTTTTCTTTTTTCTTCTCGATAACAATATTAAAAGTTCTGGAATGTTTGACGAAGACACGAATACTGTACACAGACACACTCGGACACTTGGACTTAATAACATGAAAAAATACGAACACACACGAAAAAACACATACTCACACTAAAATATACATACTCTTTCAAACGTATATACACACACGCACGGAAATAATTATACACGAACGCATACAAGGAAATACGTTCATTTAAGTAAACACACAAAGGTACACAGAAAAATACACATACATATACACAAACATGCACGTGCAAACAAACGCATACATAGACGTATATACTCGCAATGACTCGTGTACATTCATTGAATCAACCTAAACAACCATACAGAATAAGGCCTCCGGCTGAGAAACATGTGCTGAAATCGAGTGCACACAAATGAGTGAAGTCCGCACGTCTATAAGCTTATATAATGAGGGCTTACATAAACAAAGGACCGTGAACTTGCAATAGTAAAAAATGGCAGGGAAAATTTACCCCAATATATGACTGGTAGATGAGGCATGGGGGTGTGGTTAAAAGGCTTGCTTTGCAACCACGTGGTTTCGGATTCCCTCGCACAACGTGGCACCTTGGGCAAGTGTCTTCTGCTATAGCGATGAGCTAACCAATGCCTTGTGAGTGAATTTATTAGACGGAGACAGAGAAGAAGCGTGTCGTTTTGTATACGTACATATCTTTATTTCTCTTTATTGCCCACAAGGGGCTAAACATAGAGGGGACAAACAAGGACAGACAAAAGGATTAAGTCGATTACATCAACCCCAGTGCGTAACTGGTAATTATTTCATCAACCCCGAAAGGATGAAAGGCAAAGTCGACCTCGGCGGAATTTGAACTCAGAACTCCGACTCCGGTTACCCCTTCATTGTTGTCGTCTCCGACTCCGACTCCACGACTCCGGATCCACAGCTCTGGTTCAAACCATGCGTCTTTTTCATCCCGGGAAACCATCAAATAAAATACCAGTTTATTAAAGAACTACTGTGGGCGCGTGAATGTGTGTTGTGGTTTTTATTTTCATAGTTGCTTAGCCTCAGGGAAGCCCTGGCCGAAGAGACCTCTCATGAAATTCATTCCACCCATGAATATCCAATGTTTTACAGATATCTCTTCTTCCCTAGCCACTGCGGCCCTTTAACCATATCTGACCTGTGAAAGTCAGCATAGTTCTGTAAAATTTCCGCCACTCGCTTCCTTGATGTTATCGCTTCTTTGATGTTATCCATTTTCTTCTCATGATATTATTTAAGTCTTTCCTGGCATTTTATTTTGCGAAGACCCCACTCATTTCTTTTTTGATCCGTGTAGCTTATACTGAGAATGTCTCTAAGACACTATTGTTCATATTCTTCAAATTCTATCAAATTTCTTTATAATCCAGCATTCACCTCCATTGATAGGTGGCTATCAATGAACTGAGGATTTCTCTCTTTTTGTTCGCAATGAGATGGCCTTATTCATCCATGTATTGTCCACTGATATCATGGCGGTCTTGGCTATATAGCACTACATCCATCCAATGTATCATCATCTTGTTTAAGAGGGAAGATGATAGAGTGCAATTTAAGGGAGATTTGGCTGTTATTTCTAGTGAGACGAGTGATCACAAGCAAAGCCCTCTCGCTGGTTTCTGTGTGTGTGTGTGTGTGTGTGTGTGTGTGTGTAGGTAGAAATAATTAATTGAGTGTTTTCTTCCCTATAGGATGTGTTTCATGGTGCATATATTATGAAATCGCATTAAAACAGTTTGGTGACGAACAGAAAGGTGCGTTGGTGTGGCTCCAGCAATACCTAACCAGCTTTATACTTGATCAGCTTAAAAAAAAATAATGGAACTGGAGTTATGACAACAATAAATAGTAAACCGGTTTCTGGTTTGGCAGAAGTGTGCAAGTAAACAGGAGGGCGGGTCACGTCTTTCACAGGAGAAAAATATAAATGTCAACAGAGAGTCGATGCGTAATTAAGAAAATAAAATGCAAGGAACAGAGAAATAGTGGAGAATGGAGGGAGGGTAAAAGTTCAACAGAAGAGTTAAATAGAGAGATTGATAGATAGATATATATAAAGACAGACAAATGGGAGGAAGGGAAAACTACGATATATATATATGTATACACACACACACACGCAGGTAGATCACTGAATTTTCTTGGCCTTGATAGTCCGAAATCTCTTATAATCCGCACTAATGCACACCGATGTACAAGTACTCGTATTTCATTTAATCATTTAAGTAAATTTTATGTTTTAAATTTAGACTGTGTTGACCATACTGACAACACCTAGTTCGGAAAAATCAGCAATCCAGAGAATTTCCGGATTCCATACCTATACACATACAAACACACACAACACACACACAGAGTAAAAACAGACTGCAGAGTATGTGAAACAGTTACACTTGTCTCATTAAGGGTCTGTTTGATGAATCAGCAGATCATTAAAAAACATGATCTGTTGATTTCATCAACATGTCACAGCTCGCTTGTTTATTTGGTAAACCTGATGAGTTGAGAGATGCATAATGCATTACATAATCGTATTGTTGTTGCACATACTACATACATGACTGCACCATGTTTGTATCACAATAAAGACTTTTGTAGCAGTACCATATAACTCATTCGTCTATATTTATAACGTTTCAATGCCATGTCTTAGGTTCTTGTTATCTTTGGATACTTTTGGCGGATCACGAAATAACAATGAACTTACCTTCGTTGAAGCATTCTGTTAAGTTGCCAGATCTTTCGTCTAGAAAGTTTGTAAGGAGCTAGAGATTGAAGATGGAAACGTATCACCAGGATAAAAAGCATTCTAAACGCTCTGAAATCATCAGAACATCTGAATTTATCCAGCAAGTTCAACATACCATTGATTACAATTCCAGGAAATCCATGAAGTATATTGCAAAAGATCTCCATGTATCAGAAGGAACAGTCAGAAATGTTGTCCACGAAGATGAGGAAAAGTCAATTTGTCCGAAAAAGCAAAAGAAATTCACTACATCAGATGTAAAAAGCTCTTAAACAGACTGAAAAATTCAGCAGATTTGATTTGGTTTTTCGCAAACGAGAAAATCTTCGAATAAAATCAAAAAGTTAACAGAAGAAATGACAGATGGTTATGTGCAGTTTCAAGTGTTATGCATACAAAATTTCCTGCAACTATCATGGTTTTAGGGGTTGTCAGCAATGAAGGACATGTGATGCCACCTTACTTCTTTCCACAAGGCCTTAGAGTTAACTCTACCACCTACATTGAGGTCCTGGAAACAATTTTTAAGCCCTGGATAGACAGTGTATGCAATGGAAGGCTATATGTGTTTCAGAAAGACTCTACACTATCACACATAAGCTCTAGTAACGCAGGAATGGATGGTTGAAAATTTTCACGATCACATGACCACTAAAATTTGGCCTCCTAATTCCACAGATCTCAATCCATTAGACTATTACATTGTTTAGAGAGAGGTCAATGAACACGCGCAGGACACCAATGATTCTTTGAGAGCTGCCATAGTCAGAGTAATGTCCAATACGAACAAGGATCCAAGCATGTTTAGATCACGAATACAATCGGTTGTTGAAGCTGAAGGTGGCTGTACTGAATAACATTATAGAAGAGAAGGTTTATTTTTATCCTTATAGAATTCTTTTATAAATAAAGTTATTATATGTTATGTAACTCTTTGCTTTTATAAACATAAATATGTCCTCAAATATCGTACGCACCCTTTATATATATTACTCCTTTTACTCTTACTCGTTTATTTGTTTCAGTCATTTGACTATGGCCATGCTGGAGCACCGCCTTTAGTCGAACAAATCGACCCCAGGACTTATTCTTTGTAAGCCTAGTACTTCTTCTATGGGTCTCTTTTGCCAAACCGCTAAGTTACAGGGACGTAAACACACCAGCATCGGTTGTCAAGCGATGTTGGGGGGGGGGGGGACAAACACAAACACATACACACGACAGGCTTCTTTCAGTTTCTGTCTACCAAATCCAGTCACAAGGCTTTGGTCAGCCCAAGGCTTTGGTCAGCCCAAGGCTTTGGTCAGCCCAAGGCTTTGGTCAGCCCAAGGCTTTGGTCAGCCCAAGGCTATAGTACAAGACTTGCCCAAGGTGCCACGCAGTGGAACTGAACCCGGAACCATGTGGTTGGTAAGCAAGCTACTTACCACACAGCCACTCCTACGCCTATATATATATATATATATATATATATATATATATATATATATATATATATATATATATATATATATATATATATATATATATATATATATATATATATATATATATATATATATATATATATATATATATATATATATATATATATATATATATATATATATATATATATATATATATATATATATATATATATGTATATATATATATATATATATGTATATATATATATATAGCAGCATATTAAAAGGGGTCAGTGAGAAAACTCATTCAAGGAAAAGTGGGTCCTTGGTAGTGATAATGTTGGGAACGATTGGCTTAAACGTTCTGAGTTCAAATTCTTCCGAACTCGGCTTTGCCTTTCATCTTTTCTGGGTCGATAAAATAAATACCTGTTGACAGCTGGGGTCAATGTCATCGACTTAACCCCTTTCTCAAAATTGCTGGCCTTGTGCCGAATTTCGAAATCGATATTAGCCGTGGCTGTAGTGGTGATAGTAGTTCCAGTTGTGGCGAGTTAGTGGGAATGGTGTTGGTTTTAATGGTGGTGGTGGTGTTAGTAGCGGTGCTGGTTGTGGTATTGGTGGTGGTTGTAGGTTTGGTGAACGTGAAGGACTAAGGTTTGGAATGAAGTCAATGATGAAGTTGGCGGGGCTGGGTGGAAATAATTACGAATGTGATGACCAAGGCTGTGGTTTTCGCAAAGGCGGAAGTGGGGGGAAGGCGACGTCGATAGTGGCCGCAGTGATGGTGTGGGGGTGAAGACAGAGACGATGGTGGTGGTGGTGGTGGTGGTGATGTTCGCGATCTCCAACCTAATCTGAGTCAGTTTGTACCTACTGGCTCGTAATACGAGTTGGTGGCTGTCTGTATAATTGATAGTATATATGTATTTGTATTTAGAGTGTGTGTGTGCCTGTGTGTGTGTGTGTCTGTGTGTGTGTGTGTCTGTGTGTGTGTTTTAATGTGATTGTTCGTGCGTATGTGTGTGCGTGTGTGTGTGTGTGTTTGTGTGTATTAAGTGTGAGTGTGTGTTTGCATGTGTGTTTGTGTGTATGCGTCTGTGGGTGTTTGTGTATGTGTGTGTGAGAATTTGTGTGTGTGTGTTTGTGTGTTTGTGTGCATGTGTGTGTGGTTGGGTGTGTGTGTGTTTGTGTATGGGTATGTATGTGTGTGGGTGTCTCTGTATGTGTATGTGTGTGATTTGCGTGCGTGTGTGTGCATGTGTGCGTGTTTGTGTATGTGTGTTTGTGTGTGTGCGTGTGTATGTGTGTGTTTTGTGTGTGTGTGTATGTGTGTGTTTTGTGTGTGTGTATGTGTGAG
>NC_142933.1:100160534-100165534 GCF_046866305.1 Octopus bimaculoides
GAAAAATCGCCAACTGTCCAGATGCAGCTATATATATATATATATATATATATATATATATATATATATATATATATATATACATGCACACACATACATTGCGTGAGAGACAGAGCGATAGATAAATAGATAGATAGATAGATAGATAGATAGAGATAGAGAGAGATAGTGATGAGGCGGGAGGGGAGGAGGGAGAGAAGGAGAGAATTAAAGTTCAAGTTAGCCAGATAGAAATCTAGAAAACCAGAAAGATGAATGTTGTAAATACATGTAAACAATGTCTTTCAGCGGATTTTCATTTCATTTGATGACAGTTTTGAAACAAAACAAAAATACTATACATACATTCATATATATATATATATATATATATATATATATATATATATATATATATATATATATATATATATATATATATATATATATGTATACTTATATAAAGGCATACGCACACATAAATACATACATGTGTGTCTATATGTATGTTTATATATATATATATATATATATATATATATATATATATATATATATGTATGTATGTATGTATGTATGTATGCATGTATGTATGCATGAATGTATATACGTATATTTTTCCCCATACATAAACAACCGAAAACCTATCTACTCTGAGGAAAAGCCATAACAACGTTTATTTTTTTCTGTCTAGTCAATACTAATTAACTATATTTGTCTTTAATAGCCAATCGAAAACCGCCATTATCAACAACAAAGATAACTACGACGACATTAATGGCAAGCTAGTAACATAAGTATTTTCACATCAGCAACAACAATAAATAAATAAATAAATAAATAAGTAAATAAAAAGCTACAAGGAAAAAAAAAACAAAATTAACAATATTATCGTCAGCAGCTGCTTAAGTAGCCGCCGTGTATTCGCTTGTAATATCAACGAAATCTACCTCAAATCACACTCTACCTTAAATACAGAAATGGTGCATTAAGATAATTTTGTTTTAAATGACACTCAACGGGAGGGATGCGCACGACTGGAACGCATTCGTTAACATGTCTTCTCAATCAGTGTTAATATGAATCTAAACAACAATAGCACCAACATTACCAAGAACAACAATTACTGAAGCCGCAAAAGGGCGCTGATAAATTATTGCAACGTCTCCAGCATTCGATGTACGTACGTAAGAAAAGAGGTTGGTGATTAGGTAAACTTGCTATGCTATCTTTAGTTTGGTTTTCGTTACTGTCCTCATCTATTGTCATGAATGTTGGGTAATAACGAAAGATACGATCGCGAATACAAGCGGTCGAAATAGAGTTCCTGCGAAGCATATCTTGAGTGAGGTTACTCGACGAGGTGTCTAGTTTGAAAATCAGGATATCTCTCAAGGTGGTGCCGCTATTTTTCCGCATTGAGAGATCACAGCTTTGATGTTACTGACATATAGTTAAAATACCGAAGGAAATAATCACAAGACACATTCTTCAATCTGAACCACCTGACACGGAACCGAGAAGCTGACCAAAAATGAAATGCTTGGAAATTCCGTGAGAAAGTGTAATGTTGGTTGCTTCTGATGGGATCCTATAGAGAAGGTACCTGAGGACGGTAAACCCGTGACCCTCTCAAGAATAGTGAAATGGATGTCACCCACTCATTGTCACCTATCTTCGAAACAAACTGGCAGAATCGTTAGCACGCCGGCAAAATGCTTAGCGGCATTTTTTCTGGCTTTATACTCTGAGTTCGAATTCCGTTGCCGTTGACTTTGTCTTTTCTCTTTCCGGGTTTGATAAAACAAGCACCAGTCAAACACTGGAGTCAATGATATCGATTTCATTCCTTCCCCTAAAATTGCTGGCCTTGTGCTAGAATTTGAAACCATTTATCTTCGTGACGCACTATATTCCTATTCAGTTCATTATGTCTTTGATTCTTTAATATGAAGAATGAAATTAACTTGGCAGAAAAAGCTGATTCGCTATCCCCCAGGTGACCGAAAAAAATTACTCAAGGAAACCATTGACACAGAAAATAATAAAAATAGACCCCGCTTCACAAATTAGAACTTAACTGGCCTGCTTTCTAGGTGATGTGATGACAGTAAGATGACACGAATGAATTCAGAGTTGGGCTAAAAGATAAATTTACTGTCCAAGTGAATAAAGAAATAAACGGTCCAGCGTTTGAGAGTATTATATAATTGTTACATCATGTACAAAGAAGCCTGTAGTCAATAACAAGTGTAATCGAACAGTTGATTGTATTACACAAAAGATACATCGTCAAGGAAGGTGACGGAAGGTAAATAAGTGATGAAAGATAAATAAGTTGAATAGTAGTTGTGTGGTAAGTAGCTTGTTTACGAACCACATGGTCCCGGGTTCAATCCTACTGCGTAGCAACTTGGGCAAGTGTCATCTACTATAGCCTCGGGCCGACCGAAGCCTTGTGAGTGGATTTGGTAGACGGAAACTGAAAGAAGCCCGTCGTATATATGTATATGTATATGTATATGTATATGTATATGTATATGTATATATATATATATATATATATATATATATATATATATATATATATATATATGTATGTATGTGTGTGTGTGTGTGTGTGTGTGTGTGTGTGTGTGTGTGTGTGTGTGTGTGTGTGTGTATATGTTTGTGTGTCTGTGTTTGTTCCCCCAACATCGCTTGACAACTGATGCTGGTGTGTTTACGTCCCCGTAACTTAGTGGTTCGGCTTAAGAGACCGATAGAATAAGTACTAGGCTTACAAAGAATAAGCTCTAGGGTCAATTTGCTCGACTAAAAGGCGGCGGTGTTCCAGCATGGCCACAGTCAAATGACTGAAACAAGTAAAAGGGTAAAAGAGTAAAAGAGTAGCCGCTAAAGATTTTGTGAATAAGACTACAAATTTATCATTATCATTTACACAAACCTATAACGCACAATCAAGCACAGATATGCGCTTGTATATACATTCTGTATTAAGATATATGTATACGCCATAAGGTATATCATTATTAGTCATAGCAACGGCGGTGAGCTGGCAGAAACGTTAGCACCCCGGGCGAAAAGCTTAGCGGCATTCCGTCAGTCCTTACGTTCTGAGTTCAAATTCCGCCGAGGTCGACTTTGCCTTTCATTCTTTCGTGGACGATTAAATAAGTACCAGTTATGCACTGGGATCGATAGAATCGATTGGCTCCCTTCCCCCGTAATTTCAGGTCTTGTGAAAGAAACGATTATCAATCATAGCAAGAAGGCGGTGAGCTTGAAGAATCATTATCGCGCCGGACAAAAAAATGCTAAACATCTTTTCTTCCGACCCTTTACCTTCTGAGCTGAAATTCCGTCGAGTTTGACTCTACCTCTCATCCTTTCGAGGTCAATAGAATAAGTATCAGTGGAACACTATGAGTCGATATAATCGATTAAACACCAAGCCTTAAAATTGCTGGCCTTGTACAAATTTAGTTCCAGAACGACCAAATGAGCGTATTATATAATTGTTACATCACGCACAAAGCAGCCTGTAGCCAATAACAATTGTAATCGAACAGTTGATTGTATTATACCCCCGTCACACACAGTGATATATATATATATATATATATATATATATATATATATATATATATATATATATATATATATATATATATATATATAACACACAGCCATCGTCATTGGCATTTGCTTACCTTCCAGTCCTGATGAAATTGAAAGTCGCCGATCTGTTACGACTTTAGCACGTAAGAGAAATATTACTTCAACAACAACAACAACAACAACAACAATAAAAACAATAACAAACACTTTAAAACGTATCAACATTAAAAAAAAAAATTTCTATGCTGTATTTTCTTATTTTATTTTTCAGTGAACTTATTAGGATGTTTTCTTTTTCTTTTATATTTATCAAAAAATATACAAATGGTAAAATGGCGACGAAGTTCTAATTTTAGTCAATAAACATTTGATAGTGTGTTATCGATCTCTAAGGTAAGCTGATTGTTATTGATGATTATCATTCTAATTCTGTTTTGTAATGTATTTTGGTGTTGTTGAATTATTTTTCTTTATTTCTAATGCTTTTTATTTATTTTTCTATTATTATTATTACTATTATTTTTCGTAATTTTCAACCAATCGACACTCAGACAAACATTAAGAAATAACCGAGACTTTTAAAACTGCTGCTTTATGTCTGCCTTCATCTTTCCTTATTTAAAATAGTTATAGTGCTGCTCAATGTGTCCGTATGTTATTGTATAACACACACACACACATACATTTATATAGATATAAGAAGTGGTTGGACAATATAATGGAAACATCTTTTTATTTAACTAATTTTCCTACTGGTAGTTGAACTAGTTCAGAACTGTTCAGTTCCGTATATATGTGTTCATCTGTATTATGTATGCCTTGCGCCTCATCGTCTGGTTCTGTGTTTCTTGTTTTGCAGATGTTTATATGTTTAAATAAGTTTTGATGTTGTTGTTACACTGTGCCTAGGTCTGGTACAGTCGACATATAATCATAAATACTTCAATAGTGACTTTCTTTCAAAACGATATTTAATATAACTTTCTCATTTCAAGAAAGTGGAGTATTATTTAAGGTAAGATTTACTGACATTTCTAACAGATGGAAGATTTAGTGTCGAGCAGCGATTCTTAAGGCTTCTCCTGTTATTTATCCGCTAGGTTTGATGTATTTCGGAATCTACACCCTTACACTCAAACAAAACCGGATGGTACATTAACCAATCTTTGATTCGAGTTTGATAAATGTATCATCCGGATTTGTCGAACTGACGAGCACCACGAAGGGACTTTTAACTTGCAAAATGAAATACACATGCTACATATATGGGTGTTATTTCCCTCATTGGAAATTTAGCTTTCCCCGATATATACTGGGCATATTCCACTCCTCCCACCCCCACTAATATATGCATACTACATATATAAACACATACACACATACGTGCTTGCATGCATACA
>NC_142933.1:100170534-100173034 GCF_046866305.1 Octopus bimaculoides
TATATCCTGCGCTGCACGGCGTGTTTACTTGCTTCGTTCTCATTCATGAAAACTAGGCATAAAAATCCGTTTGACTTGCCTCAAATGACTGAGATAATGTTCTTTCTATATTTCGGTCATATTTATCGACACATGAAAAAACCGAGAGTCACCAATGAAACAGATATTACAGTTCTATATTTAAGATATGAGGAATTATATACATTATTTACATTATTTATAATTGACGGATATTTGTCCTCATCTTGTTTGTTGTTAACACAACATTTCGGCTGATATACCCTCCAGCCGTCATCAGGTGTCTTGGTGAAATTTCGAACCTGGGTTCTCATTCCTAAGGTACTTTTCGATGTTGTTGTTATCATTATTATTATTATTATTATTATTATTATTATTATTATTATTATTATTATTATTATTATTATTGTTCAGTAGTTTTATTTTTATAACGTGCTTTCACTTCACTACCGAGCGCAGCTCTGTGTGCCTTGGGTATGTGCTGTGGTTTGCTGTGGTGCTCTTATGTTTACTGTATTGAAAGTGTTTTGCGTAGAATGTGTGCAGTACCCAGTAGTGCAATTTTCTGTATGTTATATATATTTGTAAGTCCTGGTGTTTTTGTTATGTATTTGTCTGAATGTTTTTTATTATACCTAAGGCACCTACTATGATAGGAATTGTTTCTGTTTTTAGATTCCACATTCGAGTTATCTCTATTTCCAGGTCTTTGTATTTTGAAAGTTTTTCCATTTCTTTTAGAGAAACGTTGTCATCTGCTGGTATTGATACATCAATTAGAAAGCATTTTTTTTCTTCATGATCTTTGACAACTATATCTGGTCTATTTGACTTAATTTCTCTATCTGTGTGTATTGGCATATCCCATATTATTATTATTATTATTATTATTATTATTATTATTATTATTATTATTATTATTATTGTTGTTGTTGTTGTTGTTGTTGTCGTTGTTGTTGTTGTTGTTGTCGTTGTTGTTGTTGTTGTCGTTGTTGTTGTTGTTATTATTATTATTATTATTATTATTATTATTATTATTATTATTATTATTATTATTATTCAGGTCACTGCTAGAATCGAACTCAGAATCTTGGGGTTAGTAGCCCGCGCTCTTAACCACTACGCCATATGCCTTAGGAATGAGAGCCCATGTTCGAAATTTCCCCAAGACACCTGATGAAGGCTGGAGGGTATATCAGCCAAAACGTCATGTTAACATCAAACAGGATGAGGACAAATATCCGTCAATTGTAAATAATATCAATAATGAAATAGATATGGTTGAATTTTTTTTTTCGTCTTTTAATAACATTGTCAGGAACTATCTGTCTATCTGTCGGTCTGTCTGTCTGTCTGTCTGTCTGTCTACATTGTGAAGATTACGATAGTGACATTATATATGGCAATCATATCATATCCATTATAAAAAATTATACTGAGTGAAAAGGCTTCGACCAATGTATTCAAGCATTTAAAATATCGAAAAGAGAAGACCCTCCTTTTAAGGATACTTAAAAACCTGAAAACAGCAGGCAATTGTAATAATTCTAATACAACCAATCAGGTGAAGTTTTCGAGAGTATAGCCAATGCTGATTCGAGGGCATATGATCTCTAGAGCCGTAAAAGCAATGGAGATGTTTCGGTTTTATTTCAGCTCCTCAGTGAAACATGTATTACAGTGGCAGCCCCAAATATATCTGAGTTGATATCTCAATATCCCTCTTTATCCAATCTAACTTGGACTTATCTTTCGTTCTTTAAAGAAAACAAATCTTATACAATAGACATCGATGCCTTTATCTAACAGCTACTGGCAAAACAAATATGTTTATTAATAACTATATGTGCTCATCTTTCTATCTATCTATCTATCTGTCTGTCTTTCTGTCTGTCTGTCTGTCTGTCTGTCTGTCTGTCTGTCTGTAAATAGATACCTATTTATTTATTCATGTACATGTATATGCAATATATATATATATATATATATATATATAAACACCTATGCACACGAACAAACACACTCACACGCCATACAGGTCTCCCTCCACACACACACACTGGAGACGGTAAATAAATAAGACGAAATGTCAGAAAGCAACAATAACAACAAAATTAAGCTAGGCCAACTTAACAGTGAAACTAAGTACAATGAAAGACAAAACACCGAGGCTATAAAGAAAAATTACTGTCAACTGATGTACACAGTATTGTCTGACATAAAAATAACACCATCATATGTATATATATACATATATATATATATATATATATATATATATATATATATATATATATATATATATATATATATATATATATATATGTATATATGTATATGTATACATATACATACATACATATATATATATATATATATATATATATATATATATATATATATATATATATATATATATATATATGTATATATGTATATGTATACATATACATACATACATATATATATATATATATATATA
>NC_142933.1:100178034-100180534 GCF_046866305.1 Octopus bimaculoides
TCACTTGATAAGGTTTGACTCAGGGCTATAAATTAAATAACCCTCAGTCAATAGACCTATACAATAATATGCCAGATTAAATACACAAGGGAAAAAATGAAATGAGGCCTGGAAGAAGAGAGACAGAAAAGTAGATGAGTTGAGGGAAAGATAGAGAAATTGACAAATTGTGGCAGTTAGTGAAAGAAAGTAGCAAAAACGATAGATAAATAGATAGAAGCTATAGTAGATGACACTCACCCAAGGTTCAACGCAGCGGAACTGAACCCAGAACCATGTGGTTGGGAAGTAAGCATCTTACCACACAGCCACGTCTTCGTCCACTATTTCATTATTCATAACCCTCTGTTTTAAAAATGGTTCCCAAATTATTCATTTCCCATTCATAATTCTTTATTTTGTAAATTGTTCTCTTTTAAGTAAGCCGAGTGTATATGAAATAAATAATTCAGTGATGTGATATCAGGGTAATGTGTTCAGATGAAATATTGGCAATTTGTGTAAAACGTGAGAAGAGAGAAGCGAGGTTTCTGATTTATGAAGAACGTCAGTAATTTGTGAGGAGGAAATATCAGACGATAACCTCATCCCCCCGTATTTCACTAGTACTCTTACTTTCTTGTATTCTTTTACTTGTTTCTGTCATTTGACTGCGGCGATGCTGGAGCAGCGCTTTTTGTCGAACAAATCGACCCCAGGACTTTATTCTTTGTAAGCCTAGTACATATTCTATCTGCCACTCTTTTGCCGAATATGTGGTATTTTATTTTTATTTTTATTTTTTACTTTATATTTGTGTTGAATTTTTGTGAATCTCTGAAGAGGCCTAGTGAATCATGCATGTACCCCCATTTCAGCATTTCATCTGCTAATTACTCCGGCACGCAGGAGCTATTCTGATAGAATGGGGCATGTCAACGCTAGGCCGAAACAGCTGTAAGTTTCTGTATATTCTCAAATTCCTAATGTACTTTATATTTGTAACCTTGATTGTTAATATAACATGGTATGTCATAAGCATTTGTACATTGTGGTTTTTGTCATTTTAGTTACAAAATAAATTAATTAATTCAACGGAATACACTGTCTACAAGTCGATGGACACCACATATTCTCCTCCATTTTCTAATTGCTATATAAATTTAGGGTAAAATAACCCCCCTTTTACCCGCACCTAATTATTACACTTGGTATAACACTAGTGTAACAATAATTGGGTACCCTCCCAGCAGTATATTGGATAGATACTATCCCTTAGTGGGTTGAATCCTCAGCCCCTAACTCTCTTGCATTATATATATATATATATATATATATATATATATATATATATATATATATATATATATATACATATACACACGTGTCTGTATGTATGTTTATATATATATACATACACACACATATTTATATATATATATATATATGTGTGTGTGTGTGTGTGTGTTTGTGTGTATAGCTAGATGGATAATAGATAGATATACATACTGATGAATACACACACACATATATGAAACGGAGGCGACATATGAGAAAATTTATATGAAGAAATTTTATACCAATAAGAAAATTTATATCAATTCTCCTCTGCGAGATGGAAATAACTGTGATTGTTAGCGGTATAAATAACCATATTCTACAAATATAGATCTAAGATTTCTTTTTATGTTTTTTTTTACCTGTCTGACGAATAACTTGCTCAGACGTTACTTCCTGTTCTTTCTTTCTTTCTTTCTTTCTTTCTTTCTTTCTTTGTAGTAGAAGTTGTTGTTGATGTAGTTGTAAATTCAATAAACTAATTATTTTAATTATTAATTAGCGACACAAATTAATAAATTCCGCAAAAATAAAGAAAGAACAAAAAAGTGAAGTATAGATCGAAAGAAAATAAAAATTGTAACAAAAACAAAAACAAAAAGACAAAGAAATCAAATCATTGAGAAAATAAATGATTTTGTTTGTTTTAAGAACACCACCTTCTCCATAACCGCCACTGTCACACCACGACCACCGCCACCACTACCACCGCCACCATTACCACCGCCTCCACCACCACCACCACTGATACCAGTGCCAACACCAATACCATCATCACTACTACTACTACTGCTACTACTACTACTACTACTACTACTACTACTTCTACTACTACTACTACTACTACTACTACTACTACTACTACTACTACTACTACTGGTGGTGGTGCTGTTCCATGGCCTTCTGGCGTTGAGCAAAAGCCGTTGGGGGTACATTACAACGGTTAGATGCAACGGAACACACACACCTCACAAGAAACAGTCAAGGTGTTACAAGGAAAGAAACAAGGAGACCACCCCGATAGCATTAAACACAGATTCGTAAAAAGAAACGGCTAAATGCCAATAATAGTGTACAAAATATGGACAAGAAAGGATTATTAAACTGTGCAGCAGCCATATTGATTTTTTCGGAGAATGTTACTTACCGTTCTCGATTTCTCTAACACATCAAATTGAAGTGT
>NC_142933.1:100190534-100200534 GCF_046866305.1 Octopus bimaculoides
TTGTCATGTGCGTTAACTTAAGTTAGTTCAGTAAGGCATCTCATCCAATTTTAAGTTAAATATTTTCTTTCTATATTTCTTTCTTATTTGGCCTGGCTGATCATACTCTGAATCTATCAAAATCGAATCCGGCTTCTTTCGATACCTTTACATTTACTGAATAAATTACACAATTCAGTCTGTTGCTATTTGGTTAGATTGTCTCTCCGAACACAACGATTTCTTACACAGATATTCTTTTATTCTTTTATTTGTTTCAGTCATTTTGACTGCGGCCATGCTGGAGCACCGCCTTTAGTCGAGCAAATCGACCCCAAGACTTATTCTTGGGAAGCCTAGTACTTATTCTATCGGTTTCTTTTGCCGAACCGCTGGTTTACGGGGACGTAAACACACCAGCTTCGGTTGTCAAGCGATGTTGGGGGACAGACACAGACACACAAACACACACACACACACACACACACACACACACACACACACACACACACACACACACACACACATATATATATATATATATATATATACATATATACGACGGGCTTCTTTCAGTTTCCGTCTACCAAATCCACTCACAAGGCTTTCATCGGCCAGAGGCTATAGTAGAAGACACTTGCCCAAGGTACCACGCAATGGGACTGAACCCGGAACCATGTGGTTGGGAAGCAAGCTACTTACCACACAGCCACTCCTATGTATATGTATATGTATATTCTTCCTTGGAATTGCTTTCCTATATGCAACTACGGCATGAATTTCTTTGGTCTATGTTTTTTCGGTTGTGAAGGCGTGTGGTTCAGTGGCGAGGGTATTGCATTAAAGATCGCTCTCATGATCGCAAGATTATAGTTTCGATTCGTGGACTGGGCAATGCGTTTTGTTCTAGAACAAATCACTTCATTTCTCGTTAATCCAAACTCACTCAAATGGCAAAAATGATTATTTCTGAAATGGAACAGTGTCCCGTCCAGGGCAGCGAAGAGGAGGATATTCACGTCACAGAATCCGTGAAACTAATCTCATGAGCCTGTGGCTCGGGAAGGACTTTTTACATTTTTGTTTGTTTTTTTTGAAGCTTACCGATTATTAATGCCCTCTTTTATTATTTTTTTTCATAGTTTGTGTTAGGTTCTACGTTAACACTGGTTGATCTGCAATTTTATCAGACAAACGTGGCTTCAGGAGTACATTTATTGTACCTGTAAATTTAATAACAATAGTAAACCTTCCTACTATAGGCACAAGGCTTGAAATTTTAGGCAGGGGCCAGTCGATCACATTGTTCACAGCGTTCAACTGGTATTTATTGCATCGACAAAGAATGAAAGACAAAGTCGACCTCAGCGGGAGTTTGAACTCAGAACGTAATGCTGCTATGCACTTTGTCCTGGATGCTTAGGATTCTGCCAGCTCGCATCATCATCATCCTCCTCCTCATCATCATCACCATCACCATTATCATCATCGTCGTCGTCGTCGTCGTTGTCACCACCACCACCACCACCACCACCACCACCACCACCACCACCATTACCATCATCATCATCATCATCATCATCATTGTTATTAATATTATTGATATGAGAAAAGTCAAATCATTGAAGGGAGAGATTTAGTCTTCAGAATCGCTTATGGCACGTTTCTCAGAAGCATCTTACCGAATGTAAATATAATCTTTCAGACACTTTCTTTGACTCTAGTTGCAGAGTTAAATGTATTCATAGCATATGCCTACATGCTTCTTCTCCCGGCACACACACACACACACACATACATACACATTCATACATACCTGCGTATATACGTAAAAAGATGCACACAGGCATACAAGCCTACCTAATTACCTCCCCCTATCCCTCCCTCCCTCCCTCCCTCCCTCCCTCCCTACCTACCTACCTACTTACCTACTTACTTGCATACATACATTCATTCATACATCCACACAAACACTCAAAGGTCTAAAAAAAAAAGAAAAAAGTGCAGAGTCCAAAAGAAATGTGTTGGTTTGTGCAGGCAAACATATGGTGAAGTTTGTGAGTTTGCTTATGTTTGGATATGTTTCAATGCCGTTGGGAGAAATTGAATCTGCCGTAGCAGGTCCTCTCATTGGTCTGAAAGGGGAAAGAATCGTGTTTTCAGTTTTCATTTGAAAATATTTTTCTGTATTTCACTCGAATGGCTAGTCTCGAAACATCAGATTCAACGTTTCCCCACGGCACAGAGGAATAGGGTGAGGTGGTATTTAACTCTCTTGAAGTTGCATGTGTGTATATAAGTATGTGTGTATATATGTATGCATGTGTGTACGTACTTTTGTATGTATTTATGTATGTATGCGTTTATGTATATATGTATGCATGTATGTATGTATGTGTGAATTTATGTACGTATGTATACATATATACATAGACATACTTATGTATCAATATATGCATGTATACATATATACGTGTATATATCGCTAGCCACCACAGAATCTTTATTTTCTCTCCTTGTTTCTTTCTGTGTTCCTTTCTGTGGAAGAGCATAGGCTCGAAACATCAAAGACTTTTTCACTTCCCGAGCGTTAAACTAATACATC
The DNA here is from genome assembly GCF_046866305.1 of Octopus bimaculoides. Classification (NCBI taxonomy): domain Eukaryota; kingdom Metazoa; phylum Mollusca; class Cephalopoda; order Octopoda; family Octopodidae; genus Octopus; species Octopus bimaculoides. Next base: position 100,193,119 of record NC_142933.1, read on the forward strand.
TGTTTGTTGTCTATACCACCTGTCTTCGTCTTTTGTTTTTTTTGTGAATTCTTCCCCTATACATAGATAATAAATACATACATATATATATATATATATATGCATGCATATATATATTCATTTTCATTTTTTTTCATTTTATCTAGTTTCAGCTCATGAGCTGTGGCCATGCTGGGGCACCATATATATATATATATATATATATATATATATATATATATATATATATATATATATATATATATATATATACACACACAGGGTGTCCACAAGGTCTGGGTACATGGTGTAAATAAAATCATAACATTAACAATTAGATATGAGAAATAATAATTACGTGTTAATAAGAATGTATTAATCCTCATGTACCCAGACTTTGTAGACACTCTGTATATATATATATGTATATACACACATACGTATGTGTATGTCTATACATATGGTGTGTGTGTACTGTCCTATGAGCACAAGGCTAGGAGAAAGACTAAGACTGAAAGCGAGAGAGAGAGAGAGAGAGAGAGAGAGAGAGAGAGAGAGAGAGAGAGAGAGAGAGAGAGAGAGAGAGAGAGATAGAGAGAGAGAGAGAGAGAGAGAGAGAGAGAGAGAGTGACAAAATGAAGTTGTAAAGAAAGCTTCCTGAACGCGGTCGCCGAGTATTTCTAGACGTTTCGAGCTCTTCTTGTCCACGTTTTTGTACTCGACCTCTCTGGCATGCTCGAAGTAATGGCAATCGGACAAAATGCTTAGTGGTATATTTTCCTGCTCTTTACACATTGAGTTTACTTTCCAGCAAGGTTAAGTTAGCTCTTCATCCGTTCGATGATGATAAAGTACCACTTGAGCCCTATCAAGGAAGCCGACATACTATTTCTCTTTAACCCATTAACTGCCAATTTTTTTATTCATACTTTTTGGGCTTCAATAGGTGTCTTAAGAGTTAAAATAATATATAGTATTTAAATTTTCTTCATTTGTGAATTATTTTGGAAATTATGATAATTTTTTCGAAAAGTCACAAATGGGAATCGCCGAAGAAAGCATATTTGCCCTTTTCTGTTAAATTGCAATAATAAATATTTTAGTTTTTTGAAAATATATTATCAAATGCGAATGTGTATAAAATATATCAAGGAACGATATAGATGGGAAATGCAAGCAAAAAAAAAAAAAAAGGTTTTCAGCGAAGGAGTGGCTGTGTCGTAAGTAGCTTGCTTACCAACCACATGGTTCTGGGTTCACTCCCACAGTGTGGCACCTTGAACAAGTGTCTTCTACTATAGCCTCGGGCCGACCAAAGCCTTGTGAGTGGATTTGGTAGACGGAAACTGAAAGAAGCCCGTTGTATATATGTATATATATATGTGTATGTATGTGTATGTTTGTGTGTATGCGTTTGTCCCCCCAACATCGCTTGACAACCGATGCTGGTGTGTTTAGGTCTCCGTAACTTAGCGGTTCGGCAAAAGAGACTAATAGTATAAGTACTAGGCTTGCAAAGAATAAGTCCTGGGGTCGATTTGCTCGACTAAAGGCGGTGCTCCAGCATGGCCGCAGTCAAATGACTGAAACAAGTAAAAGAGTAAAAGAATCAATATTTTTGAAGTTTAAAATATTGCGTTTGATGACATAAAATGTTTTCTAAAATTAGTCAGAGTTAATAATAATAAACTTTAACTACTTAATGTTGTTAAACACGCCTCTGAACATGCAATGTACATAAACAATTCACCTTAAATACAACGAACAACCGGCAGGTGAGCCTATTTTTAGTAGATCCCCAAATGCAGCTCATGGCAAGCAATGGGTTAACTTTGCTAGACTTGTACCAAAATTTAAAGCCGTTCTTGTTAATAAAGCCTCGGACAAAATACTTAAACTTAAATCAGACAAAATACACTTCCCTCAAAATATCTAGCCTTGTGCCTATAGTAAAAAGGATTGGCGATGAACTGCTAGAGTCGTTAGCTCGCTGGACAAAATGCTCATCCGTATCTCTTCTGCTTTATGTTCGGAGTTCAAATGTCACCGAGGCTGATTTCGCCTTTCAACACGCACCAAGTATAATAATAATTATTATTACTATTATTATTATTATTGTTGTTGCTGTTATAAGTATTATAAAGGCGGCGAGCTGGCAGAATCGCTTGTACGTCAGAAAGGATGCTTAGGAACATTTCGTCCGTCTTAAAGAACTCAATTCAAATTGCGCTGAGGTCGACTTTACCTTTCATCATTTCGGGGTCGATAAAATAAGTACATCTTGAACACTGGGGTACCTGAACTTGCTGGCCTTGTGCCAAAATTTGAAACCACTATCATCATCATTATCATTGTTGTTGTTGTTGTTGTTGTTTTACTATCACATTAGTTATCAAAGGGACTTTTCAATTGGTTCCGTATTGTTTCTGTCTTGACAATCTAATGATTTCTCTATCGATTATTATGTTTTCACAAGTGGACGGTGATTAATAGCCTGCCAGGCTTCAATTATCGTTGATCAGTCAGTATGGCCCTCTGTCTGTCTGTCTGTCTGTCTGTCTGTCTGTCTGTCTGTCTGTCTGTCTGTCTGTCTCTCTCTCTCTCTCTCTCTCTCTCTCTCTCTCTCTCTCTCTCTCTCTCTCTATATATATATATATATATATATATATATATATATATACATATATATATATATGTATCTGTATGGAAGAAATATCTGTCTGGTTGTCTGTCCGTCTCTCTTTATCTATCTATCTATCTATCTATCTATCTATCTATCTATCTATCTATCTATCTATCTAATCATCCATGCATTAATCTGCCCATCTGTCCATCTATCCATGCATGCATCTATCCATCTATCTCTACATATATGTGTTCATCATACGGCCATCTCTGCACCAGTCCATTCGTGTCTCTGTCCGGATTATTATCTCTCTTTCTTTCTTTCTTTCTTTCTTTCTTTTTTTCTTTCTTTCTTTCTTTCTTTCTTTCTTTCTTTCTTTCTTTCTTTCTTTCTTTCTTTTCTTTTCTTTTATCTTTTCTTTCTGTTCTTTTCATTTGAATGAATAATTAAATATACTTCTCCGGTTACACTATGGGCATATGATAGCCAAGGTTACATGCAAAGTTCAAGTTGTATCGTATTTCCGCTGATGAAGGTTTCACATACATACATACATACATACATACATACATACATACATACATACATACATACATATACATACATACATATACATACATACATGCATACATACATAATACATACATATATACATGCATACATACATGTATACGTACATACATACATATATACATGCATGCATGCATACATACATGTATACGTACATACATACATACATACATACATACATACATACACAATACATACACACATACATACATACATACATACATACATACATACATACATACATACATACAATCATACATACACACATACGTATAGACATATCTACATATATATAAGGAGAAAGCTAATTCGAAGTCTACAGATCCAATCCATCACTGGACCTGTAAAAATCTGGAAAACTTTCCAGAAGTTTATCATGTTTAAAGCTATATAACTCGAAACGAAGCTGGAGTTGATAACTTTTTTCTGACTCGAGTGAATTTTATGTTGCTTACATCATAAACATTTAGAATGTTCATGAAATGTGACGAAAAATTATTTTTAACGGTGGAAGCAACCCTTTTAATACAAGCTATTATTTTATAGCTTTATTTGCTTCGGGTTCCACTGTTAAAAGAAGTAATAGTACAGTAATCCCTCGATTTTCGTGGTTTTTATGTTCCACTCCCACTCCGCGATAGGTGAAAATCGCCGAAGTAGAAACTACTTTATTTACATTATTTACATTATATACATTATTTACATTTGACGGATATTTGTCCACATCGTGGTTGTTGTTTACACAACGTTTCGGCTGATATACCCTCCAGCCTTCATCAGGTGTCTTGGGGGAAATTTGAACCTGGGTTCTCATTCCTAAGGTATTTTTCGATGTTGTTATTATTATTATTACTATTATTATTCAGATCACTGCCTGGAATCGAACTTGGAATCTTAGGGTTAGCAGCACGCGCACTTAACCACCATACCATATGCCCGTGAAATGTAAATAATGTAAATAATATACATAATTCCTCATCTCTTAAATATAGAACTGTAGAAACAGTACTGTACTCTTTATATTTTTAGAAAATGCTGAACTTTTGGGCGACACCGTTGGGCGACACCCTTGGGCTTAGAATTAATTCACGATTTTACACACAAATGCAAAACAATATCACACACTTGCCTCTCGAGTTTCGTTTTCCATACAGTATGTGAGATTCTTTGTTTACTCCTCAGCAATACACTATGTATTTTCTTTTAATATATTTTAATTAATGTATTATATAGTGTTGTACTGTACTATGTTTTAATTTATTAATTTATTAATTTTCAGGGCTGAAAATGCTTATTTCACCACAGAAATATTTGAAATCTAAAAGAATATAAATACCTATCGGACGCAGTAACCCGCGATATACTGCGGAGTCCGCGATATAAATTTACATATATTAGCCAGAAAAATTCCGCGTTGCATTGTGGGCGTGATAGGTTAATCGCGATCAGTGTATAATGGTTATTGCGAGGGAAAACGTGGTTGGACGTATCACAGGGGGTGAGAAGTAGAGAGATGGGAATACAACACTAGACATCTCCGAGGATTCAAGGCCATTAAGCCATTATGTAGCGAAAGAACAGAGAGGAGACAGCATACTCGTGGGTCAGTGGCTAAAATGTGTTCGATACTGGTAGAATGTCTATCAGAGAATGACCAAAGAATGACCCTTCTCTGGAAGATGTGTGCCATGCAGAAAGACATTCTGAATCATAATTAATTATCTTTAATCTTTTTTTTTTGTTTCACTCAATGGACTACGGCCATGCTGGGACATCAACTTGAAGAATATTCGGCAAAAGAGACTGATAGAATAAGTGCTAGGCTTTATAAAAGAAGTCAGAGGATCGATTCACTTGACTGAAAATTCTTTCAGGCGGTACCCCAGCATGGCCGCAGTGTAACGACTGAAACTAATAAAATAAATATGTAAATAAACAAATAATATTCAATCATGCCAACTTGGTGTCCCGTTGATATCGAGGTGTGCTAATGTGTCCCGAGGAACCTGACCGAGTTCTTTCATATTTTCTCTATTCACAGCATAATATACCATTGAAATACTAATCTATATTTTCCAGTGAGAATAGCGAGGAAGTGCACCAGGTGTGCTTTATAACTTTTGCTTTTCGACCTAAAACAAACGAAGAGGTGTTGTTTGTATTTATCCAAACAATATCTGTGCACACATACACACACGTTCTAATATCCATATACATGTACATACATACATACATACATACATACATACATAAATGTATGCGTACATACATAATTACATGCTTATATACATACATACATACACGTATGCATACATACGTATGCATATGTGTGATTGTATATGTATGTGTGTGTGTGTGTGTGTATATATATATATATATATATATATATATATATATATATATATATATATATATATATATATATATATATATAGGCGTAGGAGTGGCTGTGTGGTAAGCAGCTTGCTTACCAATGACATGGTTCCGGGTTCAATCCCACTGCATAGTATCTTAGGCAAGTGTCTTCTACTATAGCCTCGGGCCAACCAATGCCTTGTGAGTGTATCTGGTAGACGGAAACTGAAATAAGCCAGTATATCGTATATATATATATATATATATATATATATATATATATTATACAGGAGAGTATTGTAGTTCGCTTGAAGAATTGTGTATTGTTTGTAAAGAATAAAAAATTTTGAGTGGTACAATAATGCACTATAATACAAAAAATGGACTATATACCTGTTGTGATTTAATTATCTATAGTCCGATGATATTTCGGAATACAATTCCTTCTTCAGATATTCTTAGGTGGAGTCGCTGCTATATGATTATATACACACTTAGACAAGGAACCACACTACATAAGGAACAGTTCCGTTTACCACAGAACAGAAAAAATCCTTTGAGTGAACACATAGAAAGACGTGCCGGTATTATCCAACCTAATTGCACAGTTTTCCCAATCTACCAGTACAAAGAAACAATTTGTGTATATGAATGTTTAAATAAAGAAAATCGAAAATCTATTTATCGAAAAATACAGAACACGCCTGAATATGAACATATAACCAATGTCATGATTAGCGAAAGCGAAACCGGGCAACAAACACAATGCTCTTTCACTTATAAGATATATTAAAACCATGTAAACTGTGTGCATATACATATATATATACACACATATGTATATATATATATATAAATACATCTTTATATACACGCATATATATATATACATAATATAAATGCATATGTATACATATAAATATATATGTATGTATGTATGTATATATGCATGTATGTATCTATCCAGCCATCTATCTATCTATCTATCTATCTATCTATCTATCTATCTATCTATCTATCTATCTATCTATCTATCTATCTATCTATCTATATATAAATATATATATATACATACTGACATATATACAGACATATATATGTGTGTGTGTGTATGTGTGCGTATGTGTGTACATGTATGTGTATGTGTATGTGTGTGAGTGTGTAATGGATATATTGTTTTTAACATTATCAATATTTATCAGTCTACATTATTAAACAAAACTCTAACGCAGAATTCTTCATTATGTTTACACGCGAAGTTTTGTATGCTCAAGTGGATAAACATACATATACATCTACACAAACATGGGGGCAACTAAAGACATACATACGCGCATTTAAGCATCCGCATCTCATTTGTACACATACTGACAAATATACACTAACATACATTAACGGCATTAACCTTACGGGTCTCAGAGGGTCATAAGCAAATGTCATAAGCATTGTGTTCTCCGCCTACCACAATAAAGATAAAAAAGCAGAAAAAAGAAACAAATATAGATACACACACATACGTGCACACATACACACATACACTCACCCACATACATTTATCAATATCTACAGGAAGGACATCTTTAGAGAAGGTGTCTGTGTTTTGTTTTAACATTTAGTTGTGAAGCCCCGATCGTTTTCGAATTTTTTATTATGATTATTTTATTTCTCAGAGCTCTCGTTCTTACCTGCTCTGGTTGATTCTGTAAGAGCGGACAGCAACCTGTTGTCACAGGTCTTATAGGGTCTCTTTCCACAACTTATAAACTTTCATACTTGGATGTTAACTTATCGAGGGAGGCTATTATTAATATTACTATCACGAGAGAGCAGTTTTATTATTTATACTTCAGAACAACTATTTCCTATTTGACAACACCTACTATCGT
>NC_142933.1:100208034-100215534 GCF_046866305.1 Octopus bimaculoides
GCTCGACAAATGGATATAGAAATGTTTGTGAGATTTCGAGCTTGGGATTTGGAGAACGATAGATACATAGAAAGTGGATAAAGGAGAAAGGAGTGATAGATAGACAGACAGACAGATAGACAGATAGATAGATAGCTTTCTTTTATTTGCCACACAGGGCTGCACACAGAGGGGACAAATACAACTGTAGAGCTTTTCTTAAAAAAATAAATAAATAAAAAAAAAAATAAAAATAAAAAATCCGATCAAAAGGGATCGGTAGGGGCAAACAAAAAAAAAGGGGGGGGGGGTCGATTTCTGCTTCCCTCCCATTTTTACCATTTTGTTCTACCACTCATTTCCACATTCCCCGCTCCTTTCTCTCCACCTATCCGTCTATCTATCTATCTATCTATCTATCTATCTATCTATCTATCTATCTATCTATCTATCTATCTACCTATCCAGCTATCTATCTATCTATGTGTGTGTGTGTGTGTGTGTGTGTGTGTGTGTGTGTGCGAACGTCTGCGCCCTTATAAAATGTTTGTGCGTGTTAAGTAGTCTCCGACTGTTCTTTTTGTTTTTGACGGTGGTGCGTCCACTTCTCTTTGTCTGCGTTTAGTGGCGTATTTCTTCCATTTTGTTTCGTTAAAATTTACCGGTTAGGCATGAAGGTGGCTGTGTGGTAAGAAACTTGCTTTCCAACCGAGTTGTTCTGGGTTCAGACCCCATAAGAACAATTACCTCTGAGGACGACAGATGATGATTTAAGACTTGTTATTTTGGAGAGGGGGTAATTAACCAAAGGGTTTAATTGTCCTAAGGAGTTGTTGTCATCGTCACGAATTGTCCCATGGGGAGGGGGTAATTTTCTTTTGGGGGAATGGGGAAAAATTCATGTGGTTAGTTTTCTGTATGTTTACGTTGTGCTAGCGTGTATGAATATAATAATGTTTATTCCAGATAAAGCACGTGTGCGAGTTCGTTCCTGTACATGTGCAGTGTGTATATTACTACGGCACTCCGTCGGATACGACGACGAGGGTTCCAGTTGATCCGATCAACGGAACAGCCTGCTCGTGAAATTCACAGACTAGTGAACCCTTAACGTAGTTTTCGGGAAGATTCAGCGTGACACAGAGTATGACAAGGCTGGCCCTTTGAAATACAGGTACAACAGAAACAGGAAGAAAGAGTCATAGAAAGTTGTGGTGAAAGAATACAGCAGGGTTCGCCACTAACCCCCCCCCCCGGCCGGAGCTTCGCGGGGCTTTAAATGTTTTCGCTCAATAAACACTCAAAACGCCTGGTCTGGGAATCGAAACCGCGATCCTACGACCGCGAGTCCGCTGCTTTAACCACTGAGTCATTGTGCCTACACAGTGTGGATATGTGTGTATATGGATAGTTGTGACCTTAGTGCTTATGATAGTAAACGATTTTTAAGCGTGTTTGTGTGTGTGAATAATATGCATGTGTGTATGTGTGTGTTTTTTCTAACTAGCTATCTAACTAATAGGCATTCCGTCTTTAACGTCGACAAATGTTTCAGGTGATTCGTTCAACGGAACAGCCTGCTCGTGAAATTAACGCACAAGTGGCTGAGCACTCCACAGACACGCACTCCCTTTACGTAGTTCTCATGGAGATTCAGTAAGGCACAAAATGTGACAAGTCTGGTCCTTTGAATTACAGGTACAGCTTATTTTGGCCAGCTGAGTGGACTGGAGTAACGTGCAAAAAACAAAAAAAGTGTCTTGCTGAATGGGACAACGCAACGCCGGGAATCGAACTCACGGCTTTACCATCGTGAACCCTAACCGGTAAACCACAAACTTAGCATAAATACAGAAGTGTAAATGCGTATATGACTGCATGAGAACAATACTTGTGTGTTCTGCATGCTTTTTGTATGTGTGTTTTGAGAATGCGTGCGTTGGTAGTGTGTGCTACTGTGTATGTGAGTGTAGAAATTAAGATGATGTATATGTGTATATATGTATATATATATATATATATATGTATATATATATATATATATATATATATATATATATATATATATATATATATATATATATATATATATATATATATATATATATGTATGTATATATATATGCGCACACACACATATGCGTTTGTGTGTTTGTGCGTGTATGCGTTGCGCGTGTGTGTATGAGTTGTATTGACGTGTTTATGTTTGGGTTGTTAGTTTGATGGATGTATGTGTATACACTTTGGTTGTAATTAGATGAGTGTGTATTTGTTGGCGTTACATTAGTGCCATGAATGTATATATGTACGATTGTCATTGCAATGAAGTGCGTGCTTGGCTATAGGGAAATTTCACCATAAAAACGTTTTTGCCGTAAGACAAATTCGCCGCAAGACATAATTCGCCGCAAGTCATAATTCGCTGTGAGATAAATTCGCCGGATGGACAAAGATAACGCTTATTGCATCAGCACTTTTTCGAAAATACAAAAGAAAATAAAAGATAAAAGAAGGAATGATAAAAGGTTTTATAAATGCATTAACTAGGCAGGCATTTAGTCAGCGTCAAACATTAAAAAAAAAGGAAACGTGATGAGGTCATTTAAAACGTTTGAAAATTCTTACGCAAATAATGTACTTTTGCTGCGGATTGTATTTTAGCATTTGTCTCTGAACTCTTTTAATGTTTAACGTTGAATAAAGACTTGCCTATTTAATGCATTTATAAGACCTCTTATCATTCTTTTACTTAGGTTTTTTATTTTTTAATTTAAAACATGCTGATATAATACGCTTTATCATTTCCCATACGGTGAATTTGTCTGACGGCATTTTTCTATGAAGCGAAATTTCTTTCCAAATTACTTACAACAAAATTTCCTTACGAAATTTTTCCCCCGGCAATAAAGCACACAGCGAATATTCTGTAGATGTGCATGGTTGCATTTTCCTTGTTTGTTCTTGTGCAGAGTGCTTGAAACTGGTGTAAATGATTATGTGTATGCGCTCAATATATATATATATATATATATATATATATATATATATATATATATATATATATATATATATGTATGTATGTATATTTACATAAAATATGAGTATATGCATATATATGTAAATGTATGTACATACCTTCATATACGTGTATATATAGATGCATATCTGGGTACATGACGTTGCAGAAAAAGATGGACAAAATGATAAAGAAGGTATAGAAAACACACAGGCTACATAGAGAGCATACCCTCCATCAGTTGCCCACATCATAGCACTGCCGTGTCGAAGAGTTAGGGTTAGGGTTAGGGTTAGGGTTAGGGTTAGGGTTTGGGTTAGGGTTAGGGTTAGGGTTAGGGTTAGGGTTTGGGTTAGGGATAGGGTTTGGGTTAGGGTTAAGGTTAGCGTTAGGGTTAGGGTTAGGGTTAGGGTTAGGGCTAAGGCTAGGGCTAGGGTTAGGGTTAGGGATAGTGTTAAGGTAAAGGTTAGGGTTAGGGTTAGGGTTAGGGCTAGGGTTAAGGTTAGGGTTAGAGTTAGGGTTAGGGATAAGGTTAGAGTTAGGGTTAGGGTTAAGGTTAGCGTTAGGGTTAGGGTAAGTGTTAGGGTTAGGGCTAAGGCTAGGGCTAGGGTTAGGGTTAGGGATAGGGTTAAGGTAAAGGTTAGGGATAGGTTAGGGTTAGGGTTAGGGTTAAGGTTAGGGTTACGGTTAAGGTTACAGTTAGGGTTAGGGTTAGGGTTAGGGTTAGGGTTAGGGCTAGGGTTTGTGTTATGGTTATGGTTAGGGTTAGGGTTAGCGTTAGGGTTAGTGTTTGGGTTAAGGTTAGTGTCAGGTTTAGGTTTAAGGTTAGGGTTAGGGTTCGGGTGAGGATTAGTGTTAGGGTATGGTTTAGGGTTAGGTTTACGTTTTTTGTTAGGGTTAGTTTAAGGGTTAATTTTAGGGTTATGGTTAATGTTAGGGTTATGTTTAGTGTTAGCGTTAGGTTTAGGGTTATGTTTAGTTTTAGGATTAGTTTTAGGGTTAGTGTTAGTGTTAGGTTTAGTATTAGGGTTAATGTTAGGGTGAGGGTTAGTGTTAGGTTTAGTGTTAGTTTTAGGGCTAGGGCTAGGTTTAGTGTTTGTGTTAGGCTTAGGTTTAGTGGTAGGTTTAGTGTTAGGGTTAGGTTTTGGTTTAGGGTTAGGGTTATGGTTAGTGTTAGGTTTAGGGTTATGTTTAGTTTTAAGGTTAGCGTTAGAGTTAAGGTTAATGTTATGGTTAGAATTAGTGTTAGGGTTAAGTTTATGGTTAGGGCTATGGTTCGGATGATGTTTAAGCTTAGGGTTAGATTTAGCGTTAGTTTTAGAGTTAATGTTAGTGTTAGGTTTAGGTTTAGGTTTAGGTTTATGGTTAGGTTTAGGTTTAGTGTTAGTTTAAGGATTAGGGTTAGTGTTAGAGTTAGGTTTAGTGTTAGGGTTAGGTTTAGTGTTTGGGTTAGGGCTATATATATAAATGTATTGATTTTTTGGGGGTATTTGAGTTGTATATTTTAGGTCTTATTTCTAGCAACTGCGGGTGCTATTTTGGTCCTTTACTTATGTATTATAATGTTTTGAATTTTAATTGTTTTAGCTACCTATATTATGAATGACGATGGTATAGCACCGAGAAAGATACCCACCGAGGCATATTTCCAAGCAAGTTTGTTTATGAAAGACCATCAATCGCCTATGCATACCACGCCACCTATGTTTTTCAAAGGAAAGGCAACCGGGCCGACGTAGCTTGGCACCAGTGATGTTGTAATTCATTTCTACAGCTGAACAAACTTGAGGAACGTGAAATAAAGTGTCTAGCTCAAGAACACAGCACGTAGCCCGGTCCGGGAATCGAACTCAAAACCTTACTATCGTAATCTCGACACTCTAACCACTGAGCCATGTGTATACACACACATACACACACATATATACATATGTATACGTTTAAATAGAGGTTAATATAACCACCTTATGGATAGATATATCCACTGGCTTGTTACCAATTATTTTGTAGTGAATAGTAATATTCCGAAAATAATAGGTTTAAGCATAAAACTTTGTTTATAAATATCCAGATTAAAGTCCCCAAAATGGAGAAGTAGTGTTAATATAATTTATTAACATGTACTCTTACAGCTGTTTCGATTTTGTGTGGTAAGTGGCTTGCTTACCAACCACATGGTCCCAGGTTCAGTCCCACTGCGTGGCACCTTGGGAAAGTGTCTTCTACTATAGCCTCGGGCCGACTAAATCCTTGTGAGTAGATTTGGTAGACGGAAACTGAAAGAACCCCGTCGTATATATATATATATGTGTGTGTGTGTGTGTGTGTGTGCGTATATGTTTGTGTGCGTGTGTTTCCCCGTAACATCGCTTGACATCGATGCTGGTGTGTTTAGGTCCCCGTAACTTAGCGGTTCGGCAAAGAGACCGATAGAATAGGTACTAGGCTTACAAAGAATAAGTCCTGGGGTCGATTTGCTCGACTAAAGGCGATGCTCCAGCATGGCGTTAGTCAAAATGACTGAAACGAATAAAAAAATATATATATATATACATATATATATATATATATATATATATATATATATATATATATATATATATATATATGCATTTACATACAGATATATATATACATGTATATATGTATGCATGTATGTATATATATTTGTATGTAAATATATTTATATATAGCTATATGTATATATGCATGTGCATGTGTGTATATATATGTGAGTGTGTATGTATGTATGCATATGAATATTTTGCGAGTGTAACGTGTGTTTATCTATCCGTATCTAGATTAACAATTAGTTTCTGCTATGTATGCATGCATGTATTACACCTGTGCGTGCTTGTGTGTGTGTGTGTGTGTGTGTGTGTGTGTGTGTGTGTGTGTGTGTGTGTGTGTTTGTGTGTGTGTATGTGCGCGTATTATGTGAAAGTGGGATAACAGTGTGATAGAGAGCCGCTTGTATGTGTGTGCGTGAGTATTTATGGGTTTTTATATTTGTATAGAAAACTGTATATCAATTCTTCTATCTGCCATGTTTAAACACAGAAACCAGGAACACAGAATGTGTGTGTACGTGTATATGTCTGTGCGTGTGTGTGCAAGTGTTAGTATTGGCTTGCGAGCAGTTGTGTGTATGTTTATATGTATGTATATAAACAAATATAAATACGTGTCTGTATATGCCTGTGTGTATAATATATATATATATATATATATACGTACATAACGATATACACATATACATGCATGTTCATAGGAAGAGATAGATTGACAGATAACACACACACACACACACACACACACACACACACACACACACATACACACACACACATGTATAAAGATTACTGATTATACACCAAGGTTATACGATATTGAAATAACGTTTGATCTGAACAGCGACGTTTGATGTGGGAGACAGAAGCAAATGGCGGCTATAGAACTTATTAGAGATACTCATCAATGTCAGGTCTGACTGACCCTTTCGTCCTGGAGTCTTCATGTCTTCAGGTCAAACCATGCCAAAGAGTCTGACCTCTATTATGACAATACTTGTCAACCGCTTTGACAATAAACACGAACTGATCTCTATTATTCTTGTGTTTAAGGGTGATTATCGTTCTGTATTTGCTATACATATATCGAACATTATCTGCCGTTTCTTTAATCTTTTAAATCTACTCCGTTTACTGAACCCCACTCCACTTTTCCTAAATTTCTCTCCTTTTTCTTTCTCTATTTCTTTCTTTCTTTCTTTCTTTCTTTCTTTATTTCTTTCTTTCTTTCTTTCTTTCTTTCTTTATGTATGTATGTATGTATGTATGTATGTATGTATGTATATCTGTTGTCTCTAAGTTTTTTCTTCGGCTTCTTCAAGCAAACTTCACATCGTTATCATTACCATGGTCGACATCGCCAACATCGTCGTCGTCGTCGTCGTCGTCGTCGTCGTCGTCGTCGACGCATACCTTATTGTAATAATCATTATCGTCGTCGTCTGATCATCATCATCACCATCATCATCATCATCATCATCGTCATCATCATCATATCGTCATCATCATCATCATAGTCGTCATCGTCGTCGTCGTCATCATCATCTTCATCAACATCATCATCACCATCACCATCATCATCATCATCATCTTCATCGTCGGGGTCATTGTCCTCGTTACTGTCATCATCATTATCATAATCATAGTCATCATCAAGTGTCGTTGCAATCATCGACATCATCGTTGTCTTCCTCCTCCTTTTCCTCCAGATCATCATCACTACTTACTTCCTCCTCCTCCTCGTCCATCCTGTGGCGCCGATTAGTCTTGATCAGTTAGAGACCCATTCTCCAATTTCGCTTTAATGTTGTGGTTAATAAATGGCTAAATACATTCAGAAACCTATATTTGTGTAGACATGAACATAAACATGGATTTATACACATACACACGCACGCACGAACGCACACACACATACAGACACACACACTCCCA
>NC_142933.1:100230534-100265534 GCF_046866305.1 Octopus bimaculoides
TTTATACTGCATTGTCTTTCACTTGTTTTAGACATTAGACTGCGGCCATACTGGAGCACTGCCTTGAAGGTCGAAACGATTGTCTCAAATGCTTATATTTTTTTAAAGCCTGGTATTTATTCTATTGCTGTCTTTTGCCGAACTGCTAGGTTACGGGAACGCAAAAAAGAAACAATAAACAACAATTATAAATCGGCGGTGGGGGATAAGCAAACGCACACACACACACGCATACACAGATACACACACACACACATACACGCACATATATATACATATAAATATACACGTACATACAGGAATGCATATATATATATATATATGTATATATATAGAGAGAGAGATACATACATACATACAAATATATATTTATATACATACATTCACACACACACACACACACACACACACGCACAAACACACACACACGCGCACACACATACAGACACACACACATTCACACACACATATATACATATAAATATACACATACATTCAGGCATGCATATATATATATATATATATATATATATATATATATATATATATATATATTTGTATATAAATTTTTGTATATATATATATATATATATATACAAAAATTTTATAATTATAAGCATAATTATAATTAGGGTTCCACAAAATTGCTTCACCACATACCGAAATTTAGAAATAGCAGTTAAATACTATTCCACTACCATATGCTATCTCCCAAACAGCAATACTCCCAACTCACGCAGACAAAGAGAAAAAATAACGAATCCACCCGGCTTTGATCAACAATATATGCGTTTCTGGATTAAAAAGATGTAAAACATTTTTACTCACTTATTTCCGTCTTCAGTATAGTATTTCAATTATAAATCTGAGAGTGCTAATAGTTAAGATATGTATTCGACCAAGCGCCATCGAATAGCTTATATCCAAAAAACCAGCACTTGCGAATTTATATAGACGAGTAAGAACTCGCATTCTTTCGCAATCACCCATGTGCGCTATGAGTAATCTCCACAGATGGCGCTTGGTCGAATACATATCTTACTTATTAGCACTCTCAGATTTATAAATGCAATAATATACTGAAGACGGAAATATGTGAGTAAAACTTTTTTACATCTCTTTAATCCAGAAACGCGTATATAGTTGATCAAAGCCGGGTGGATTCATTATTTTTTCCCTTTTCCTGCGTGAGTTGGGAGGATTGCTGTCTGGGAGATATATTATGGTAGTGGAATAGTATTTAACTGCTATTTCTAAATTTCGGTATGTGGTGAAGCAATTTTGTTGAGCCCTAATTATAATTATGCTTATAATTATAAAATTTTGTATAAGTTTACCAATAATGGTTCTTTTAACATACCGAACTACTTAGTAAAATTATTAATTATTAATTTTACGCTATATCAATATATATATATATATATATATATATATATATATATATATATATAGGGAGAGAGAGAGAGAGAGAGGGGGAGAGAGAGAGAGAGAAAGAGAGAGAGAGAGAGGGAGAGAGAGAGAGAGAAAGAGAGAGAGAGATAGAGAGACAGAGACAGAGATACATACATACATACAGATATATATCTATATACATACAAACATACATACATATATACACATACACACAAACACAAGTATATATATACATACATATACATATATTCAATTCCCGTCTACCAAATCTTCTCACAAGTCATCCCAGGGCTATTGTAAAATACACTTGCCTAAAGAGCCAAGCAGTGGGACTGAACCTGGAACCATGATGTTGGAAAGTAAACTTATTACCTGACAGCCACACCGCATTATCTAAAATGGTCCAAAAATTTCAACTAGAGTTATATCCCTTGCCTTTTTGTTTTTAGATTCGATATCTTCTCTATATTCATTATATATATAGTGCGCTATCCGTATACAAATGGTTTTCTACACATGCAAATTTAATAACGAATGTGTTTTCTGAACGGAATTAAGCTTGCATAACGTGTTGAAAATTGATCAACAAACGACTAGTAGAATTCGCGCGAATATAAGTGGCTGGCAGGGCGTACAGAAATGGTTTGTTAACGTCCATGGACAGAAGGTTAGCATGATGTGGAAAAACGCCATATTCTGTTGTCTAAGAAAGAATATTCCAACGCGACAATTTTGTAAAACTGTGTCTGCTCCATCTAAAAGCATAACAATGAACCAACAGAAGTAACACCGAGGGAAACACACACACTAATCACTCACTCACACACACACACACACACACACACACACACACACACACACACACACACACACACACACACACGCTCATGTATGCATTTATGAATATGCCGTTGATGGATGGACAATTAAAACATCATTTCATGCCTTTTTGCGGTGTCTAAGTGTGGTTTCGAACGGATTACACTTATTTATATGAATTCGAATTTATTGTGTTACGAACAATTTGATTAACGAACTAAGTTCCGTATTATATTCGTATATAGTGACGCCATTATATATTTGCTACATTCTCTGTATTCTGTACATTCTATTTTCTATATTCTCTATCTATTCTCCACATTCTCTATACTTAACTCGTCATATTACATATCTGAGACCCTACCGTATTTATACTTAATATGCAGAACGTTCAACATTTACCTAAGGTGCTTTATCTTCAACCACATTGCATTTATTATTTTTCTCTCTATCTGATTAACACTACGAAACTGGCGCCACCATCTTACCGGTACTTAAAACATTCTCTGAGAATCAGAATGATTTTACATTGCATGTTAGCTTCGGGTAATATGATGGATCTTTTGTGTAGTTTCAGTATTATATTTTCTCGCTGCCTATTGGTCGATTTACAATGGTGTGTCAAAAATATGGCTAGGAAAAACATTTTGTTTTTAATGAAAGTTTTTCATGCTAAATACATGTACAGAAAGTAGAGCTTCATATTTGCAATACAATGAGTTCAAAAAATATTAGTGCAGCTTCAATAAACTGAGATTATCTTTGCTATCAAAATATACAATCTCCCTCTGCAGATGTTTGAAGTTTTAAAACGACAAAGTAGACAACACTTCTAATGCTTGCTCATCCACTATTTTAGCGGTGTATATATAATATATATATATATATATATATATATATATATATATATATATATATATATATATATATATATATATATATATGTATGTATGTATATAACCGCGTGTGTATCGTTGGCATTTTTCTTTCTCCGTCTTCCCTCTCTTTGGATTTTTCTATATTTCTGATGAAGAGCTCCGCTCGAAACGTGAAATCCTCTTTCTTTTCTTTCCTTTCCGGAGGGTCCAATAACATTGTACTTATTCCACGTCCGCGCGTTGTTGTTTTTTCGAGTTTTTTTCTTGCTTGTTCATGTTGTATTGTATATATATATATAACGTATTGGCATCTAGAAGACCCAATGAGTGGCAGGTAATGCGAAGTAAGTATTAAAGACAGACCATAGTTAAACTCTTGGTTCGATCGCGATACGAGTGAGGAGTTTAATGTGGGTCTTGTATTAGCCTGCATATATATATATATATATATATATATATATATATATATATATATATATATATATATATATATATATATATATATATATATATATATATATACATATACATATATATATATATATATATATATATATATATATATATATATATATATATATATATATATATATATATATGTGTGTGTGTGTGTGTGTGTGTGTGTGTGTGTGTATGTATGTGTGTATATTAGACAAAAACAGATAAGAAAGCCAAGGCTGTGAAGAGCTTTCAGGACATTTATAAAGAAAGAGATATAGTCTTACAGCTGTCTCTGGGATATTATGGATATCCCTTCATCAGAGACGTTGTGAGAAAGGTAAAAAATGATTTCGAAATAAGGAATTTTTATGGAAAAGAAGGAGATAAGGAAAATAGGGGGAAATATGAGAATGAAATTAGAAATAACATATGAAATATTGTAGCTGACGTTCTATTATTCGAGTATAGTGGTGTATAGAAGTGGTAAAAAAGTTTCCTGTACATGGTATGTAAGTTCCGATCGTAGTTCGTGTTCAGTCTTTTCAAAGTATGGAGCCGTGGATTCTGTGTTGCCCATTTGAAGGGGTTTTGTGTTGTGAAGATTATACCTCCTTATAAATGTCCTGAAAAATCCTCACAGCCTTGGCTTTCTTAACTGTTCTTCACTCTTTTACTCTTTTACTCTTTTACTCTTTTACTCTTTTACTTGTTTCAGTCATTTGACTGCGGCCATGCTGGAGCACCGCCTTTAGTCGAGCAAATCGATCGCAAGACTTAATCTTTGTAAGCCTAGTACTTATTCTATCGGTCTGTTTTGCCGAACCGCTAAGTTACGGGGACGTAAACACATCAGCATCGGTTGTCAAGTGATGTTGGGGGGACAAACACACACATACACATACACATATATATTCATATATACGACAGGCTTCTTTCAGTTTCCGTCTACTAAATCCACTCACAAGGCTTTGGTCAGAGTTTCACGTTCCCGTTCATCGGACAGTTTTTTAACAAATAAAGTATATATATATATATATGTATATATATATATATATATATATATATATATATATATATATATATATATATATATATACATGCATACATGCATTACACACACACACACACACACACACACACACACACACACACACACACACACACATACACATACACACACGCACGCACACATGGGTGCGCGCATGCGTGTATTTAACCGCCTGAGTATTGGACACAAACAATATCTATCACATGATATAAAATCCTATTTGATCTTGAGGTTTTTTGTGTTTTGTGTGTGGAGCTTTCCGTGGAATATGCCATGTGCACTGTAGAGTATATTACCCATTTCGATCCATAGTCAAAACTAAGCCTTTTATTTAATATATCATATAAATTGAGTGACAAATGTATGGCGGTTATCGTAGCTTCTTATTTTTAGACTTAGTGTTAACCCGTTTGACTTTAAACCAACCATGTCCAACTAAGATACTCTACCTGTTTTGTGCTTACACTGGCCAGATCTGGCCTCTCCCATTTACCCTACAATATCATTCTAAAGATAAACAGTCACGTCATTGAAATCTCAATGCTACAAGATAATGCATAATTAATTCAAATCAATGTGAATTAATAAGCATTACATTTGTTTGACATTTGTTTGACATAATCTGAATGCTAAAGGGTTTAGACCTCGTGATCTAATGTAATTGCTTGTTTATAAGCTGGCAGCGTGTAAACTGAGGGCTGCTTAGCTAATAATTCTAGCCGATCGAGCGGCTGCGTATAATCTCATGATTGGCTTAATTACAACGCGTACGTATTTGAACTGATAGGGTACTAGTTTGCAAACTCGAGGGCTTGGAATACATCAATGTCATTGGGTTGCATCTGTAGTTAAAATCTTAATTCTCAAAGGCCGAACCATCGTAATTATAAGCGAGAAAACTGTTAAATTAACGGGTGTTTGTTTGGCTTCTCCAGCTAAGTTCAACACTTCTAGTTGATATTGCTTGGAAAGGGTTAGGCTGTTTGTCATGCTCACTTGCTTCAGATAATATTGCATGAAATTTCCTTGTGCCCTTTCGACCTTTTTAATCAAGATATTCACATCGCCTAACTGTTTAAAGTATGTAAATGTGGAAACTAAATACACAGCAATACACTAACTCTCATTAAATTTCAAGGTAATTTTGTTTTTATTTCCTTGTGCTTCATTAAAGCAATTTACTCATTTTGCTTTTGGAATAGCAAAAATGTGTTAGTTTTGTTAGCATTGACGACAGCTGTTTAAACTCGCTTAGCACTTTACTTCTAACAGTGACAACCGTACATATAACGCATTCAATTTTCCAAAGTGTGTGATTTAAATCTAATGGCAGCATTAGAATTTGAATTATTTTTCTTAGTTTGTGTTGACAACCACCATCAAAGAAACAACACCATGTATTAACTAATGGGGGCCAGAAATGTTAATGCATATTTTGCCATTTGCTTAAAATTGCTGTGCTTAGAGACAACCTTACATAATTTTAAAATAGAAAGTGTTATCTTGTCGCCAGTCAATTCCTGTTCAATTTTATCGGAATAAATTAACAGAAAAATTGACTAAAATTAGTTACAATATTTTTGACGAAATTATGGCAAAAAGCCAAACGCAAAATTTTCATCTTCAAATTACGGTTTAAAATAGCAAAAATTCTAGAAAATTTATTAAACCCATTCCCATAGTGTAATCTGATGCTCAGGTAAAAACGCATTCACTAACATGAAAGGTGATATGAGAAACAGTACCCGAGGCAGTTCGTAAGAGCATCAGTTAAATATCTTGTGTTACTTACTCCAACTTTCAGCGTCCTGAGTTCACATCACACTAAAGTCAGCTTTACCTTTCATCCTTTCGGGGTCGATAAATGGAATTGTTAGATCAATAGACGTGTTGCGGTACGTGTTCCAGAGCTCCGGCTTTTTGTATTCCAATCACAACGTGATCGACAAAACTGGGACCAGGTTTGGGTAACTGGTAGACACCACCAGGATGAAAGAAAGTCGATCTCTTCAGGATTCGATCGCAGAACGTAAAGAAATTATGCTAAACATTTTGCCTGATGTGCTAACGATTCTTCCACCTCACTGCTATGATGATAATAATAATTCTTTCTACTTTAGGCAAAATGACTGAAATGAAAGTTATTAGGGGCGAGGGAAGTTCCATTAACTCAATCTCAGGTCTCAATTAGTATTTATATAATCGACTCCGAAAGGATGAAAGGCAAAGTCGACCTCTGTGGAATTTGAACTCACATTGAAAAAAGTCGGAAGAAATGCAACCAAGCACTTTGTCCGGCGAGCTGACGATTCTGTTATCTCTTCCCGTAAGAGAATATTCTTTTACCTGTTTCAGTCATTTGACTGCCGCCATGCTGGAGCATCGCCTTTAGTCGAATCAAATCAACACCAGGACTTACTGTTTGTAAGCCTAGTACTTAGTCTATCGGTCTCTTTTGCCGAATCGCAATGTTACGGGGACCTAAACACACCAGCATCGGTTGTCAATCAATATTAGGGGCACAAACACAGACACACAACATATACACACACATACACACATATATACATATATACGACGGGCTTCTTTCAGTTTCCGTCTACCAAATCCACTCACAAGGCTTTAGTCAGCCTGAGGCTATAGTAGAAGACACTTGCCCAAGATACCACGTAGTGGGTCTGAATCCGGAACCATGTGGTTTGTAAGCAAGCTACTTACCACACAACCACTCCAGCGCCTATATACGTAGATAAATCATCATAAAGGAAAGCGGTTAATGAAGGGAGAAAACAAATGGAGGGATGAAGAAATGATACTATGATATGTATCAAGGTTATGTAGACAGGAAGAGAAGACGAACTATAAGCATATCTATTAGTATTGGAAGTGAGTTGTAAACAGCTTACATTGTATCCTAGAAGCTTCTATTAACGGAACTATAAAATAAGTGAACCGTTTGAAATTTTCATTTCGTTTGACAAGTTCCGTGGATTGAAACAAATGGCATTTTCTCATAAACTATTTTAAAATTTAAATCTATCTACATACATAGATGCATACATGTGTAAATGCATGCATTTATATATGTATACAAATGCATGTATTCAATGTATGTATGTATGTATGTATGTATGTATGTATGTATGTATGTATGTATGCATGTATGCATGTATGTATGTATGTATGTATGTATGTATCTATATATCTATCTATCTATCTATCTATCTATCTATCTATCTATCTATCTATCTCTTCTCACGGACGTGCTGTCACATCGGCTGCGAAGGTAAACGTTTATTTGACCTTTTACTGTCCACATTTTGTTGGAATTTTTAATAATTTTGTTGCGAAGCACCTAGGCTTCATTTGTGTGTATTTTCAAGGGCAGGAATTGACCCCCAGGGGCAGTTTCGGCCCTAGCAAAATACAAAAATTTCCTTCTTGACATTTGAAAAATGTCGAGAAACATAATTTTGGAACGCTTGTCTTGTTCTTTTGACAAGCATTTCCCGAGGCTTCAGATGCCAGAAGAGAAAAAAGAACAGAATAGCGCGTGCGCATGCAGTGACACGAACGCAGTTGCTATAAACGTCACAAAGACTGTGAGTACAGCTACTAACAGCCCTCTCACCACCACCACCACCACCACCAACACCACCAACACCAACAACAAAAACAAAACTGTAACCAAGGTTACAAAACCATGCGTGAAAACCGTCACAAATGTCTCTGACGTAAGCACCACTGCTGCTGACGCCATCATCACCACCAACGACAACAACAACAACAACAACAACAGCAACAACGACAACAACAACAACAACAGCAACAACAAGGAAGTAAAGTTATCGGCCGTCAGCAATGACACCATCACCTGTTCAACAAACTCTGCTGCCACTACCACCACCTTTGAACCAGGCAGTACATACACCAACATAAACAAAAATATCCAGAAGAACATGTCCGCCAGCACAACAAAAACAAATTTCGCAAATGCTCTAAAGGAAAAAAGAACAACAGTGACATTCACACAAAAACAAATAAAAGACACAAAATCCCTTCTTACGAAAGAAGGAGATGATGTCAGAATTAACATCCCAAAAGATATTATAGAAATGAAAAACAAAAAGTGCATCATTTATAAACTGGTAAACACAAAAACCAGACGTGTAGAAAATGTTAGCACAGATAAAATTGAAGTTTGTCTTAGAAAAATTTGGCCTTATCAGAATCATGTCACCTGGGGAAGGAAATTCGGAACGGTGCAAGTAAGGTTTCTGGATGAAAATTTAGCTAAACAATTTTCGACACTCTCTCTCCGCACAGATGACTTGGTAATGATACCGAGTTATCTAGGACAGAGAGTGACCAAAGTTATGATAAAAAATGTGCCATCGGAGGTGGACACCCAATGGCTGATATCGGCCGTGTGCCTGGAAATGGAGGAGGCAAATATTTTGGAGATTACGGTCGGAGAGGAAAAGAACTGGGGAGGGAAAAATCTGGAAATCCTTCTCCACATCACGGAGGAGGCTTCACAGAAAATTCCTCCAAACATTAGATTGGCAGAGGACCACAAGCTGTATGTGGTGGTAGAGGGCAGGCGACCTCGCTGTTACCTATGCAACAGCGAAGCACATCTGAAAAAGGACTGCCCTCTGGCCGCTAAACAAAAACAACAACAACAACAACAACAACAACAACAACAGAAGCAACTACCAAATACCCCCAACAGAAAAACCTTACTACCAACACCACCAGCAACGCAAAAAACAACAACAGAAATATCAGCAATAACCACAACAGAAAAGACAACAGAAACTGCAAAAACAGAAGAAAAAAAAGAAAATTCCAAGACTGCCTCTCCCTCCCCCATATCACATACACCACACATAAATAACAAGGAGCCAACATCAATAAAAACAGCAACACAAACATTCACAGAAACACACACAGACGCACAAAATTTGCCGTTACCTCTTTCTGACTCCTCAGATCTCCCATCATCCGATGAAGAGAGTGGGGAGGAGTGGAAAATAGCTACGAAAGGAAAGAGGAAGCGCAGTAAGAAGAAAACAAAACAAAATGCAAACACAAACAAAGCAGGGAGATTCACATCTCCCGAAAATACTACTAACACCAATAGTAATATAAAAAAAACAATGCTAACAGCAATAGACAGTACAAACACAGAGTTGATGAATTACATCAACTCTAAAACAAACATCACAAATAACTATATCAAAACCAACAACCACCCACGTACAACACCGCCAAAACACATTAAAATTATTCATGTAACACCAGCATTACACAACACAATAAAATCCCTCTACCCCAACTCGGTAGGGGGATTCCAGAAATATTTGTGCAAGAAATTGTACAATAGCCTCCTTGGTGAAAAATCCAAGGAGGAAACAAAACTTTCTAACGGCAAGTAACACTCTGTTCTTTTGTTTTGTGCTTTAAAGCACACGTATAAATAGAATCATGGTGAAGATTGGTTGTGTGAATGTGCGTGGCTTAGGGTCCCCTTGGAAACAAGGGTACCTCTTAAATGACATCAAGTCACACAATTTGGATATCATAGCCATTAGTGAGACCAGACTCCATGAACCGCGGGCCCTAAAGTCCATGTTTGGCGGACAGTTTAACATTTATTTTTCTCCCTGTCTGACGAGGATGGGCGGTAGTGGCACGGCGGTTCTTTTTCGCAAGAGTCTGGATCTCCAAGTAAAGACGATATTTACGGACCCGGAGGGTAGACTGGTTGTCCTAGATGTGGACGGCAGCGATGGAGGCGCTTTTCGGTTGCTGGCAGTTTATGTGCCTCCTTTAACAGGTCGGTCAGACTTCTTTCGACGTCTAGAAGTATTCCTGGGAACGTCTCGTCCCTTACTTTTAGTGGGGGATTGGAATGCTACCTTGGACACGCATCTAGACTACGTGGGGAGTGACAAAAGTAGAAGGGGATGCAAAGGCCTCATAGACCTGCTCAGACGCTTCCAGTTGTCTGACAGGTACCGACTCGACCACCCAAATGTGCCAACGTGGACTTGGAGCAACCGCATTGGGTCGTCGAGATCGTATCTAGATAGGATAGTGTGTAGGACAAGAGATAGAGATAGTTTAGGATGTCCACAGTTCCACATAGTCAGCTACACGGATCACAAACTTGTGACGTGTACGCTAGACTTAGATAAGGCACATAGGCAGGGTCCCGGTTACTGGAAACTAAACGCGTCTTTCCCGTCGAGACAGGTTTTCAGAGACCGGATTAGCACGTTAGTAAAGAGGGCTTTGACGGGAGCCATCGTCAACAACAAATGGTGGTTTGCCCTCAAGAGAGCAGTGAGGGCGGAAGCAATAAGGTATAGCAGGGCACTAGCTGTAGAGAGGAACAGAGAAGAGGGGGAGCTAGTGATAAAGTTAGAAGAGGCATTGCGAAGTGGCATCGCATCCGACGTTTTAGCGGCGAGGTTGGCCCTCGACCAACACTTCAATGCTAAACACGAAGGGTGTGCTGTCAGGGCAAGGATGCGTGCTCTGAGGAATGAAGGTGTTGGAGCCGCACGAGAGGCCCGGGTGGCGGAGGCGCAGCGGGGTAACAGAGCCACCATCCGGTCTCTGGTAGACGAACAGGGGCGCGAATTGCTCGAGCCGAGCAAGATGTGCGAGGCGTTTCAGCGGCATTTTGCCCGACTGTTCGGGAGGAGTGGCGAGCGAGAAGGCAGGGTGGACTTTAGTGCCTACCTGCACAGCTTGCCACGACTCTCGGCAAGAGAGGCGGAGTGCTGCGAAGGGGTCATCACGGCGGAGGAGGTGAGGGACGCGATGGCGGGTTGCTCGACGGACAAATCTCCGGGTTTGGATGGTCTGCCCTACGAGCTTTACAACTGTATGCCAGACTTGTTTGGAGAAGTCTTGGCGGTCGTGTACTGCAACTGGCAGCAGAACGGGAGCATTCCCGGTTTTGTGAGCCGAGGAGCGGTAACGCTGCTGAAGAAAGATCCAAACAAGGGGGACGCCATAGATAACTTTAGGCCCATCACTCTGCTCAATGCAGACATGAAAATTTTGGCCAAGGTGTTAGCCAAGCGGTTGGCGTTTGTCATCGAGAAACTGGTCGGCACGGAGCAGACGTGCGCCGTGCCGGGCCGGAGCATCCATGACAACCTCCATCTGATGCGCTACATCATAGAGAGGGTAGTTAAGGAACCTGGCATGGGTGGGGCCCTGATCAATTTGGATCAATCGAAAGCTTTCGATAGGGTAGACCATCGATACTTGGAGGCCGTCCTCGAAGCGGCCGGCTTCGGTCCCGTTTTCCGCGGCTGGATGGCTGCCTTGTACACAGGCATCCGTTCGGTTGTTCGCGTCAATGGACGTCTATCGGGACCCTTCGACATTGCACGTTCGGTTCGTCAGGGATGCCCCCTGTCGCCGCTCCTGTACGTATTGACTCTCGAGCCACTACTGCGGAAGCTGGCGACGCTGAGGGGCATCCCGCGAGAACTGGGGTGCGGGACGAGCGTGTCGGCATACGCGGACGACGTCACCGTCATAGCGTCTAGCCACGAGCACATCGAGCTTGTCGGCGAGACGCTGAAAGACTACGAAGCGGTGACGGGAGCGAAAATCAACCGGGATAAGTCGGTGGGTTTGCTGCTCGGCACCTGGAGAAGCAAGCCCATACCGTCCGGCAGCGCCTCAGTAGTGGGACGCTGGACGGACGGTCCGGTCAAGTTGCTCGGAGTCTGGTTCGGTCCGGACCTGCAAACGGAGAAGAACTGGGACGAGATAACGAGTAGGGTGGCCACTCTCTGCCGGCAATGGTCTGAGAGGAAGCTGTCCCTAAAAGGTCGGGCGGAGGTGGCGAACGCGTACATCGCGTCCGTCATCGAATACCGCCTGACCGTCGTGCCTTGTCCCGATCGCGCCATCACCGAAATGGAGCGCATCCTCTTCCGCTTTTTGTGGAAAGGAAGCGTTCCGATGGTGAGGCGATCCGTTTGTTGCCAACACCCGCTGAAAGGAGGGCTGGGCATGCCGTGGTTGATGATGCGCAGACATGCGCTGAGACTGCGACATCTCCGGCTCTACGTAGACGACGGTGAGCAGGTGTGGTCGCCGTTTGTGCGACGCGCTTTCCCGCAGCTCGTCTCCATGACCGAGCTGCAGTCGTGGATCAAAAAGAGGCCGAGGAATGGCGAATGGCACCGTGAGTGTCGCGTTGCTCTGCAACAACTTTGCCGTCCCGGGTCGACCTTGAGCGGCTGCATCACAACGAAGTCATTCTATAGGGGATTAGTGGAGGGCAGGTACGACGACGATCTCGGGGCGAACCTGGGCGTCGACGAGGAATACCTGACCCGCCTGTTCAGGACGACTTTCGGGCCGGGACCTATGGACAACTTCCAGAGATCCCTGGCCTGGCAGTGTTACCGAGAGGCGCTACCCGTTCGGGATAAGCTCTATAGACACGGCTCGCGAAATGTGGGGCCGACCTGCCCGAGATGCGGTCAGAGCGATGAAACCGTTCTGCACGCACTCGTGCGGTGTCCAACCATTTCGGGGCTGTGGGCTTATGTCGAACGACTGCTGTCGCGTGTGGGACGAGTCGGTTTATCAACCGAGTCTATCGTCAATATCGTCACGCCTCCTTCCTTTAAACGGGAAGGAAGAGCTGTATTTATCGTACTTGTGGCTATGGCCAAAGAATGCATCTGGTGGACGCGTCTGAAAGGATTAGAGACAAATACTTTCCTCTCTGGTCAATCTCTCATCAACTTTTTCAAGTATCACTTGAAAAGGAAGGTGAGAGTAGAGAGGCAAGTGTTGTCTAGCAAATGTTTCGAAAAAAGATGGATACATGTAGCAAGAATGGCACGTATAAATGACGAAGCCACCTTGACCATGATTCTATAAAACGTTTTAAAATTTTGTAAACAGAGAAATTTTATTTAACAAACTGTGACGCTAAAGACCGAGGTTACCGTGGTCTTTTCGTAGGTTTTTCTTTCCACGGATAACCTCCCCATTTATTGGGAATTTTTTGTATTTTTCGTATTTTTTGTAAATACCCCAAACGTTTTGCGATGTTTTTTTTTTTTTTTTTTTTTTTTTTTTTTTTTTCATCGTTGTCCCCACTTTTGTTTTTTTTTCTGCTTTGTTTTCGACCCCCTCGAAAAGAAAAACTCTACATTTGTATTTTGTCCCCTCTGTGTTGAGCCCTGTGTGGCTAATAAAGAAACCTATCTATCTATCTCTTCTCACGGACGTGCTGTCACATCGGCTGCGAAGGTAAACGTTTATTTGACCTTTTACTGTCCACATTTTGTTGGAATTTTTAAATAATTTTGTTGCGAAGCACCTAGGCTTCATTTGTGTGTATTTTCAAGGGCAGGAATTGACCCCCAGGGGCAGTTTCGGCCCTAGCAAAATACAAAAATTTCCTTCTTGACATTTGAAAAATGTCGAGAAACATAATTTTGGAACGCTTGTCTTGTTCTTTTGACAAGCATTTCCCGAGGCTTCAGATGCCAGAAGAGAAAAAAGAACAGAATAGCGCGTGCTCATGCAGTGACACGAACGCAGTTGCTATAAACGTCACAAAGACTGTGAGTACAGCTACTAACAGCCCTCTCACCACCACCACCACCACCACCACCACCACCAACACCAACAACAAAAACAAAACTGTAACCAAGGTTACAAAACCATGCGTGAAAACCGTCACAAATGTCTCTGACGTAAGCACCACTGCTGCTGACGCCATCATCACCACCACCAACGACAACAACAACAACAACAACAACAACAGCAACAACGACAACAACAACAACAACAGCAACAACAAGGAAGTAAAGTTATCGGCCGTCAGCAATGACACCATCACCTGTTCAACAAACTCTGCTGCCACTACCACCACCTTTGAACCAGGCAGTACATACACCAACATAAAGAAAAATATCCAGAAGAACATGTCCGCCAGCACAACAAAAACAAATTTCGCAAATGCTCTAAAGGAAAAAAGAACAACAGTGACATTCACACAAAAACAAATAAAAGACACAAAATCCCTTCTTACGAAAGAAGGAGATGATGTCAGAATTAACATCCCAAAAGATATTATAGAAATGAAAAACAAAAAGTGCATCATTTATAAACTGGTAAACACAAAAACCAGACGTGTAGAAAATGTTAGCACAGATAAAATTGAAGTTTGTCTTAGAAAAATTTGGCCTTATCAGAATCATGTCACCTGGGGAAGGAAATTTGGAACGGTGCAAGTAAGGTTTCTGGATGAAAATTTAGCTAAACAATTTTCGACACTCTCTCTCCGCACAGATGACTTGGTAATGATACCGAGTTATCTAGGACAGAGAGTGACCAAAGTTATGATAAAAAATGTGCCATCGGAGGTGGACACCCAATGGCTGATATCGGCCGTGTGCCTGGAAATGGAGGAGGCAAATATTTTGGAGATTACGGTCGGAGAGGAAAAGAACTGGGGAGGGAAAAATCTGGAAATCCTTCTCCACATCACGGAGGAGGCTTCACAGAAAATTCCTCCAAACATTAGATTGGCAGAGGACCACAAGCTGTATGTGGTGGTAGAGGGCAGGCGACCTCGCTGTTACCTATGCAACAGCGAAGCACATCTGAAAAAGGACTGCCCTCTGGCCGCTAAACAAAAACAACAACAACAACAACAACAACAACAACAACAACAACAGAAGCAACTACCAAATACCCCCAACAGAAAAACCTTACTACCAACACCACCAGCAACGCAAAAAACAACAACAGAAATATCAGCAATAACCACAACAGAAAAGACAACAGAAACTGCAAAAACAGAAGAAAAAAAAGAAAATTCCAAGACTGCCTCTCCCTCCCCCATATCACATACACCACACATAAATAACAAGGAGCCAACATCAATAAAAACAGCAACACAGACATTCACAGAAACACACACAGACGCACAAAATTTGCCGTTACCTCTTTCTGACTCCTCAGATCTCCCATCATCCGATGAAGAGAGTGGGGAGGAGTGGAAAATAGCTACGAAAGGAAAGAGGAAGCGCAGTAAGAAGAAAACAAAACAAAATGCAAACACAAACAAAGCAGGGAGATTCACATCTCCCGAAAATACTACTAACACCAATAGTAATATAAAAAAAACAATGCTAACAGCAATAGACAGTACAAACACAGAGTTGATGAATTACATCAACTCTAAAACAAACATCACAAATAACGATATCAAAACCAACAACCACCCACGTACAACACCGCCAAAACACATTAAAATTATTCATGTAACACCAGCATTACACAACACAATAAAATCCCTCTACCCCAACTCGGTAGGGGGATTCCAGAAATATTTGTGCAAGAAATTGTACAATAGCCTCCTTGGTGAAAAATCCAAGGAGGAAACAGAACTTTCTAACGGTAAGTAACTTTCTGTTCTTTTGTTTTGTGCTTTAAAGCACACGTATAAATAGAATCATGGCGAAGATTGGTTGTGTGAATGTGCGTGGCTTAGGGTCCCCTTGGAAACAAGGGAACCTCTTAAATGACATCAAGTCACACAATTTGGATATCATAGCCATTAGTGAGACCAAACTCCATGAACCGCGGGCCCTAAAGTCCATGTTTTGCGGGCAGTTTAACATTTATTTTTCTCCCTGTCTGCCGAGGATGGGCGGTAGTGGCACGGCGGTTCTTTTTCGCAAGAGTCTGGATCTCCAAGTAAAGACGATATTTACGGACCCGGAGGGTAGACTGGTTGTCCTAGATGTGGACGGCAGCGATGGAGGCGCTTTTCGGTTGCTGGCAGTTTATGTGCCTCCTTTAACAGGTCGGTCAGACTTCTTTCGACGTCTAGAAGTATTCCTGGGAACGTCTCGTCCCTTACTTTTAGTGGGGGATTGGAATGCTACCTTGGACACGCATCTAGACTACGTGGGGAGTGACAAAACTAGAAGGGGATGCAAAGGCCTCATAGACCTGCTCAGACGCTTCCAGTTGTCTGACAGGTACCGACTCGACCACCCAAATGTGCCAACGTGGACTTGGAGCAACCGCATTGGGTCGTCGAGATCGTATCTAGATAGGATAGTGTGTAGGACAAGAGATAGAGATAGTTTAGGATGTCCACAGTTCCACATAGTCAGCTACACGGATCACAAACTTGTGACGTGTACGCTAGACTTAGATAAGGCACATAGGCAGGGTCCCGGTTACTGGAAACTAAACGCGTCTTTCCCGTCGAGACAGGTTTTCTGAGACCGGATTAGCACGTTAGTAAAGAGGGCTTTGACGGGAGCCATCGTCAACAACAAATGGTGGTTTGCCCTCAAGAGAGCAGTAAGGGCGGAAGCAATAAGGTATAGCAGGGCACTAGCTGTAGAGAGGAACAGAGTAGAGGGGGAGCTAGTGATAAAGTTAGAAGAGGCATTGCGAAGTGGCATCGCATCCGACGTTTTAGCGGCGAGGTTGGCCCTCGACCAACACTTCAATGCTAAACACGAAGGGTGTGCTGTCAGGGCAAGGATGCGTGCTCTGAGGAATGAAGGTGTTGGAGCCGCACGAGAGGCCCGGGTGGCGGAGGCGCAGCGGGGTAACAGAGCCACCATCCGGTCTCTGGTAGACGAACAGGGGCGCGAATTGCTCGAGCCGAGCAAGATGTGCGAGGCGTTTCAGCGGCATTTTGCCCGACTGTTCGGGAGGAGTGGCGAGCAAGAAGGCAGGGTGGACTTTAGTGCCTACCTGCACAGCTTGCCACGACTCTCGGCAAGAGAGGCGGAGTGCTGCGAAGGGGTCATCACGGCGGAGGAGGTGAGGGACGCGATGGCGGGTTGCTCGACGGACAAATCTCCGGGTTTGGATGGTCTGCCCTACGAGCTTTACAACTGTATGCCAGACTTGTTTGGAGAAGTCTTGGCGGTCGTGTACTGCAACTGGCAGCAGAACGGGAGCATTCCCGGTTTTGTGAGCCGAGGAGCGGTAACGCTGCTGAAGAAAGATCCAAACAAGGGGGACGCCATAGATAACTTTAGGCCCATCACTCTGCTCAATGCAGACATGAAAATTTTGGCCAAGGTGTTAGCCAAGCGGTTGGCGCTTGTCATCGAAAAACTGGTCGGCACGGAGCAAACGTGCGCCGTGCCGGGCCGGAGCATCCATGACAACCTCCATCTGATGCGCTACATCATAGAGAGGGTAGTTAAGGAACCTGGCATGGGTGGGGCCCTGATCAATTTGGATCAATCCAAAGCTTTCGATAGGGTAGACCATCGATACTTGGAGGCCGTCCTCGAAGCGGCCGGCTTCGGTCCCGTTTTCCGCTCCTGGATGGCTGCCTTGTACACAGGCATCCGTTCGGTTGTTCGCGTCAATGGACGTCTATCGGGACCCTTCGACATTGCACGTTCGGTTCGTCAGGGATGCCCCCTGTCGCCGCTCCTGTACGTATTGACTCTCGAGCCACTACTGCGGAAGCTGGCGACGCTGAGGGGCATCTCGCGAGAACTGGGGTGCGGGACGAGCGTGTCGGCATACGCGGACGACGTCACCGTCATAGCGTCTAGCCACGAGCACATCGAGCTTGTCGGCGAGACGCTGAAAGACTACGAAGCGGTGACGGGAGCGAAAATCAACCGGGATAAGTCGGTGGGTTTGCTGCTCGGCACCTGGAGAAGCAAGCCCATACCGTCCGGCAGCGCCTCAGTAGTGGGACGCTGGACGGACGGTCCGGTCAAGTTGCTCGGAGTCTGGTTCGGTCCGGACCTGCAAACGGAGAAGAACTGGGACGAGATAACGAGTAGGGTGGCCACTCTCTGCCGGCAATGGTCCGAGAGGAAGCTGTCCCTAAAAGGTCGGGCGGAGGTGGCGAACGCGTACATCGCGTCCGTCATCGAATACCGCTTGAGCGTCGTGCCTTGTCCCGAACGCGCCATCACCGAAATGGAGCGCATCCTCTTCCGCTTTTTGTGGAAAGGAAGCGTTCCGATGGTGAGGCGATCCGTTTGTTGCCAACACCCGCTGAAAGGAGGGCTGGGTATGCCGTGGTTGATGATGCGCAGACATGCGCTGAGACTGCGACATCTCCGGCTCTACGTAGACGACGGTGAGCAGGTGTGGTCGCCGTTTGTGCGACGCGCTTTCCCGCAGCTCGTCTCCATGACCGAGCTGCAGTCGTGGATCAAAAAGAGGCCGAGGAATGGCGAATGGCACCGTGAGTGACGCGTTGCTCTGCAACAACTTTGCCGTCCCGGGTCGACCTTGAGCGGCTGCATCACAACGAAGTCATTCTATAGGGGATTAGTGGAGGGCAGGTACGACGACGATCTCGGGGCGAACCTGGGCGTCGACGAGGAATACCTGACCCGCCTGTTCAGGACGACTTTCGGGCCGGGACCTATGGACAACTTCCAGAGATCCCTG
The DNA here is from genome assembly GCF_046866305.1 of Octopus bimaculoides. NCBI lineage: Eukaryota > Metazoa > Mollusca > Cephalopoda > Octopoda > Octopodidae > Octopus > Octopus bimaculoides. The sequence goes on from NC_142933.1 coordinate 100,249,594, forward strand.
GCCTGGCAGTGTTACCGAGAGGCGCTACCCGTTCGGGATAAGCTCTATAGACACGGCTCGCGAAATGTGGGGCCGACCTGCCCGAGATGCGGTCAGAGCGATGAAACCGTTCTGCACGCACTCGTGCAGTGTCCAACCATTTCGGAGCTGTGGGCTTATGTCGAACGACTGCTGTCGCGTGTGGGACGAGTCGGTTTATCAACCGAATCTATCGTCAATATCGTCACGCCTCCTTCCTTTAAACGGGAAGGAAGAGCTGTATTTATCGTACTTGTGGCTATGGCCAAAGAATGCATCTGGTGGACGCGTCTGAAAGGATTAGAGACAAATACTTTCCTCTCTGGTCAATCTCTCATCAACTTTTTCAAGTATCACTTGAAAAGGAAGGTGAGAGTAGAGAGGCAAGTGTTGTCTAGCAAATGTTTCGAAAAAAGATGGATACATGTAGCAAGAATGGCACGTATAAATGACGAAGCCACTTTGACCATGATTCTATAAAACGTTTTAAAATTTTGTAAAACAGAGAGTTACTTACGTTTCTTGCTTAAATAAAAGAAATTTTATTTAACAAACTGTGACGCTAAAGACCGAGGTTACCGTGGTCTTTTCGTAGGTTTTTCTTTCCACGGATAACCTCCCCATTTATTGGGAATTTTTTGTATTATTTCGTATTTTTTGTAAATACCCCAAACGTTTTGCGATGTTTTTTTTTCATCGTTGTCCCCACTTTTGTTTTTATTTCTGCTTTGTTTTCGACCCCCTCGAAAAGAAAAACTCTACATTTGTATTTTGTCCCCTCTGTGTTGAGCCCTGTGTGGCTAATAAAGAAACCTATCTATCTATCTATCTATCTATCTATCTATCTATCTATCTATCTATCTATCTATCTATCTCATTGTATGCATTCGCAGTTTACATACGCATATTCACAGGTAAAATATGTATTTAAAAAAAAAAAAAAAAAAAATAAATTCATGAATGGATGTTGTTTTTACAGCGATAATGCTCTTCTCAGTACATGAGTCGTTCCAGTTAACATTATTTTTTGCACTTCCTGTAGGGATGGTAAGCCTGGTATCATTTTCAAATAGGTTTCAGTACCATTTTTTTTTATCATTCCTAGAGATCCTACAATCACTGGTGCGGTAGTCGCCTTGAGGTGCCACATTTTTTTCAATTTCTATTAGCAAGTCTTTATATTTACTGATCCTGTCAAATTCTTTCACCGCTATATTATGATCGCAGGGAATACTCATGTCAATTAATAAACACATCTTCTTGGTCTGATCTTTTATAATAATATCCGGTTTATTAGCTTTTATTATTATTATTATTATTATTATTATTATTATTATTATTATTATTATTATTATTATTATTATTATTATTATTATTATTATTATTATTATTATTATTATTATTATTATTATTATTATTATTCAAGTCACTGCCTGGAATCGAACTCGGAATCTTGGGGTTAGTAGCCATATACCCGTTGTGAAAGATTGCATTTAGCAAGGATATTTTTTACTAACAGAGGGATGGGATTTGGCCGTGGAATATTTGTTACACTAAATCCCAAACCATTTCGCTAATGGTCTTTAATGAAAATATAATGTACCAAGATGCTGTGACGTGTCATTGGATATTAAGTTACGTGAAAGATAAATTAGCCAATGACTTTGAAAATGCCAGGTATAACAGTCGAAGCAGCTTTTCCTGTTATAAAATAACATTTCACAACGCATTTGCAGTGTAGCACTGATATTAACAAAGAGGATAATTGACTGGTTTACAGGGAAAATTCACTCCATGGGCATTAAAACCGACAATATCCTTATACCACACAGCAAGCTTTCACAGAAATTGTGATATTGAGAGACTTTGTCGCAGTAGAATAGAGAGAGCTTAAGATCAGAACAAACTGCGTTTAATTGTCCTATGTTATTACAGAGACGGCATTTGCTAAAGAATGGCGGCTAAACATAAGTACATAAACCAAGTAGTCAAGGTACAGAGATCTCTTCAAGAAGTTGACTATGAAGTAGAAACCTTCAGTTTGGTTGCAGGACTATCGTACTTCAAGAAAGACCTGGAAGAGAAACACTCTGTTTACCATATTAAATGTTTCACGCAACTTTGAGTGCGCCATCTCTGAGATCTTTCAGTTTTACATCAGTTCACTTTTCTCATAGATTATGTTTTTGCTATGTAAAAGCAAATACGATATACATTATGATAAAAAGAAACAGCGAAACTCTAAAACAACCAAAAACTTGATTATGTTGTTCCACTGAAAGATATATAACATATGCGACAGCTGCTGATCTAAAAATGGAATCCATCGCCATGATGTTTATAAAACATTACACAAATTCTTCTGTAGAAATAAATAAATTTAGACAAGACTCTTGTTATTAAATGCACACCTGGTGGCTAGAGCGCTGGTCTCACATTCATGAGGTAGTGACTTCGAATCTCAGACAGGCTGCGTGCTGTGTTTTTCAGTAAGGCACTTTATTTCCCGTTGTTCCCGTTCACTCAGTTGTAGAAATGAGTTGCGACGTCACTGGTGCCAAGCTGTATCGGCCCCTTTGCCTTTCTTTTGGATAACATCAGTGGCATGGAGAGAAGAGGCTGATATGCACGGGTGAATGCTGGTCTTCCATTAACAACCTTGCTCGTTGGAATATCAGGCTCACAATAATAAGATAGTAAGTTCGATTCCTGGATCGGGCTGTTTGTTGTGTTCTTGAGCAAGACACTTTATTTCAGGTTGCTCCCGTTCACTCAGCTGTAGAAATAGTGTCAGGCTGTATCAGCCTTTGCCTCTTCCTTACTTAACAGCAGTGGCATGGAGAGGAGAGGCTGGTATGCATGTTCAACTGCTGGTCTTCCATGAAACAACTTTGCCCGGACTTGTGCCTTGGAGGGGAGCTTTCTAGGTGCAATCCCATTGTCATGACTGAAGGGGGTCTTTACCCATTACCAGATAAATCACACCCATAATTTAGTGCTATACCTTGGTGCAAAATACTTTCCCTTCACTATTTTAGACTTGCTGAGTGTTTGAGTAACAATCTCATTTTTTCCAGTTAGAATCAAAGATAAATTATGTGACGTATACACGAGTAAATACGGTACATACCGACTCAAGGAATATTAGTAGAATATTGCTGAGTACTTGGGTTAATGTTATCAACTTTACCCCTTGCCGAAGTTGCTGGCTTTGTGCTGAAATTTGAAACCATTATAAATTTAAGAGACAATATCGAAACGCTTCGATTTTCAGGCAAAGAAAATGGTTAGTTACCCCGCACTTTACAAATACAATCTGTCGGTGGAAAAGTAAAATATGTTAGATTTTCCTAAAGTTCTATTTCAAATTTCTTTTGTCTGAATGCAAACTTAGCATTTCCGTTATCTAAATTTCAGCGATGCAGTTTTGTTTGTTATTAGGAATAAAATACTTTTCTTGCAGAATAATAGCAAATAATTAGTAGAAACACATTACATATACATACAAACATACATATATACATATCTATATATATAGTCATCATAATAATGTAGTACACTTAGAAATAATGGTGTATATAGGAAATCATCAACGAATGTTCACATATACAAATATAAATACACATGCATGTGTATAAATGAAGAAGAAGAAGAAGAAGAAGAAGAAGAAGAAGAAGAAGAAGAAGAAGAAGAAGAAGAAGAAGAAGAAGAAGATGATGATGATGATGATGATGATGATGATGATGATGACAACGAAGACGGTGATGATATTGATAACGACGATAATGATGATGGTGGTGATAATGATTATTAACACTAAGTATACACACCAAAAACAATAAAAGTAACAGCATTGACAGAAAGCAAAAGGGAAATAAGAAAAAACAAAACAAAAAACCCCCCCAAAAAACTCCAAACAAAAAATCGCACAAACATAGAGAAATAAAAACAAATAAATAGAGAAATTGAATGAAAAGCGAAACTAGTGAAACGTATGGCCGAACATGGCGCATGTAAATATTTGGGAAAATTCCACTTCAAGTAACAGTAATAATAATAATAATAATAATAATAATAATAATAATAATAATAATAATAATAATAATAAGAAGAAGAAGAATGATGATGATGATGGAATTAAATAATAAATAAAACAACAATGGACATTTCTAAATGAAAAGAAGCATTACAATTACAAATACACAAAATATAAAAAAATAAAAATACGCAATTATATCGAAAAATGCAGTGACTGGAACCCTGGAACGAACTGATCCTCCACACAGCATATCTGACAGTTTTTGGGTCAAGTTCTCCGACATTGTCATCTCGTCACCATCCGACCGTATTAGCTTTATTAACGTGAATCAAAATGTCGAACAAACATACTAATACAGACGCATACGAGCGTACATACACATACGCATGTAGTTACATAAAGAGGCACGCACACACGTACATTCATTCATGCACGCATACATACACATATACACACCTGCATGTATACATATATATATGTACATAAATTTCAACGCAAGGAATACTGATTGAACATTACAAGCAAAATCCCTACCCTGTGCAAACATAACTGGAGGGATATTATTTGATTTGAACTGACAAGATTAAGTAAATATTGTCATTGAGGTCAGTCACCCTCGTGATGCGAATACACTTTCGAAAACCAAAGGCAAAGCGATAATCACGGACAGCTGCTTCGAAACCTCCAACTTCTACGTACAGATTATAGATACACGTTCATTCCACAATGATAATTTGTGTGTTTGGTTTTGTGGGTAGATGCCTAAGTGACAATCTAGGCAAGCTGGGGTTTTCAGAAAATAGACAAAAAGAATAAGAAAAAGAAATCACCAAGGTTACGTGAACATTACGAGTACATTCTGTAAGCAGGACAGTAAAAATATGCAAGACTTTTCTGAAGTTCAAAATATGAAATTGTTTCTACTGTTACACTCCAACAGTGGAGCTCTGTAGCTTTGTTGGGAAACAGATCCTTTCTTACAAGAAGAAGTCAACTATTTAAAAATAGAAAACATACATGCATGCATACATACATTCATACATGCATGCGTGCATACATTCATATATGCGTGCATGCATACATACATACATACATACAGGCATACACACATACATGCATACATACATGCATTCACTGCCATGCCACTTTGTCTATACATTATCGTTGAATGATCTGAAACCGTAAGGATGTAAGCACACAAACAAAATCTTTTCTGTAAAGATTGTTTGCCAACATAACATGGCAGTCCTGGTTTAGGACTAATGTTGCTGTACTTTAGCCCCAGGAGACATCGTCTCCAGCTGGCTATACAACACGATCTGTGTCCTTATACTTTCGAACGAGCGACACAGATATAAGGACACAGATCGTATTGTATAGCCAGCTGGAAACGATGTCTCCTGGGGCTAAATTACAGCAACATTAGTCCTAAACCAAGACTGCAATGTTATGTTGGCAAACAATCTTTACTCGAAAGTAATGTTGCTAAATATCTCTCGTGAGATTTACAAATACTAATTTTCTAAAATGTTTTCTACTCTAGGTACAAGGCCCGAAATTTTTGGGGAAGCGGCCAGTCGATTAGATCTACCCCAACTGGTACTTAATTTATTTACCTCGGCGGAATTTGAACTCAGAACGTAAATATAGACGAAATACCGTTAAGCATTTCACCCGGCGTGCTAACGTTTCTTATTTCTTTATTGCCCAGAGGGGGCTAAACATAGAGGGGACAAAGAAGGCCAGACAAAGGAATTAAGTCGATTACATCGATCCCAGTGCGTAACTGGTATTTAATTTATCGAACCCGAAAGGATGAAAGGTAAATTTAAACTCAGAACGTAACGGCAGATGAAATACCGCTAAGCATTTCGCCGGAGTGCTAATGTTTCTGCCAGCCCGCCGCCTTAGCACACATACAAAATACCTCAGGAATATACTTAGACGCACACAAGCCATCATTGAAGGTGAGTGGCTTAGTTGTTTGAGTATTCGGCTCACGATTCTAAGGTCATGTGCTCAATTCTCGGCCGCGCCATGTGTTCTTGAGCAAGACGATGTATTTCATGTCGGTCCAGTCCACTCAGCTGGAAAAAAATGAGTAGCATCTGATTCACAGGCTTATCACATTCTGTGACTCGCTGAATTTCCCTCAGAACTACGTTGAGGGTAAACGTGTCTGTGGAGTGCTCAGCCGCTTTGCACGTTAATTTCACAAACAGGCTGTTCCGTAGAACAGATCAGCTGGAAAACTCGTCAGTGTAACCGACCGAGTGCCAGTTCATAGTAATCTATACCCACAACAAACATAGTGAAATGCAATAAATAAATCGACGGCAATTTTCTTTTCTTAAATCGACGCCATATTCTGTTGTAGTGTCCAATTTCGATATTGACGGTATAGTTCTTCGTCTTTACTTCTAAAAACGATGTAGATGATGGTGAAGGTAATGTAGACGATGCTTGTGTATTAGTTGTATTTTAGATGTTCAACTCGTTGTTTTCACAATAAACATTTTTCTTTTATCCTATTGTGTCTTATATTTAACGTCTTGATGTTAAACTCTATACAATGTTCTTCTTGGTTACGTTCTCCGTGAAAACCATCATTTAATCACCACACTACTCCTAAACTAACCCACACACGTGGCTAACCGTCGCTTTGAGTGTGTTTTCATTTAATTTCGCATCAAACTGTCATGTTTCATTGTTTATTATTTGTTCTCGCCTGCCCTAACTTATATGTACGTACGAATGTATCATACCAACGTAACAGCCTTTCTATCTATCTATCTATCTATCTATCTATCTATCTATCTATCTATCTATCTATCTATCTATCTATCTATCTATCTATCTATCTGTCTATCTATCTATCTATCTATCTGTCTATCTCATGAAATCTCTTTTTCCGAACATCCCGTGTATCACTTGACACACAGAATACACAAACAAGCACACACAAACACAAACACGCCGCACTCACACACACACATTTATGCATATGTGCGCGCGTATGTATATAAACATCTATGCATGAGTGTGTGTGAGTATGAGTGTGAACATATAAACAAACGCACAGGCATAAAAACAAAGATACACAAACACACACACATATACATATATACATGCATACATACATGCATACAAACATACATACAAATGTAGGACAGTTTTGACTTATAGACTTTTAATGCATTTCATAGCATATTATCGTTGGAAAACGAAATATGGTACTTCAACAAGCAATTAATATGTGAATATGCATGTATTTGCATGTGTGTGCTTCTGTGAGTATATGTGAGTATGTGAGTCGCTGTGTGTCCCTTTATCTATCTATCTATCTATCTATCTATCTATCTATCTATCTATCTATCTATCTATCTATCTATCTACGTACTAAAATTGTGCCAAAATTTGTAATCAATACACATACTATATTTCCACCACCAAAATTAACAACGGCATATTTTGTCCCATGTCAGCAACGTACGGCAACGTACGGCTAGTGGCGTACATTGACTGGTAATATGCTATACAGTTTCACCATTTTGTCCACAAATTCTGCCTTATCACTTTCTGATGTGACATCTATTCTGTATTTGATGTAATTGGTTCTTAAAACTTGCTCTTGGGCAGATTAGACCCCCAGTTTTCGGTTTTAAATCACTTTTACTCACAGATAGCCGTCCTTTTTCTTTGTCTGTCTCATCTTCAACATTCATATGAAATTGTCCATGCATTCTTTTCTTTATTCACCTATTTTGACTTTCATTCGTTCTCAAGTCCCTGTACAGTGCTTTATCTTTGCAATCTTCCATCTTACACAAGCGTGACCTTACTTCCAATAGTAGTAGTTCTTTGGCCTTTTTTTACATATGATGTTTTCTTATGCTCTAATGCTGTGTTTATATCCAATAAGTCCTCTTCCCCCTCTTTTTCTTGTTATATACAGTCTGTCTGAGTCACTTTTTGTGTTGCGTATCTCATATCTAGTCAGCTACTTCCTCGTCTTTTTGTCTAAGTTGGTTAATTCGTCTACTGTCCATGCGATTACCCCTGCTCCATATGTAAGTAGAGAAACCGCCAAGATGTTGATTGCTTCAATCTTGTTCTGTCCATTTCATTTCGACTTAAGGATCAGTCTCAGTCTGCGCAAGTACTCCACCTTAAATTTTCTGTCATTTCTTTCTCCATCAGTTTATCCATTTCCAATATTCCCAAGTACTTATAGCTCGTCTCTTCTATCTGCTTCATAACCTGCCCCAACGGTATCGATAGCCCGTCCATGCATTTGATTTTGCCCCTCTCCAAATCTAACACACCACACTTTTATGTCCGAACTCCATTCTGATATCAGCACTGAAAGTATACACCGTATCAACGAGGGAACTGACTTGGGATTCATCTTTACCATAACGTTTGAGGTCATCAATGAATAACAAGTATTTGACTTTTGTTGGCAGCTTTTGAATACATAGCCAGCTTTTGCTTTCCTCAAGATCAGTGGAGGCAGGCAGTCCATGACTCTCCTGATTTCTATTGTCCCCAAACTTCTTTCTGAACCTTTTCAAGCACAGCACCGTCCTACCCATTTAACAAGGTGTTGGGTTGCGCAGCTATTCGTGCATAACATTCACCAAATCTTTTGATCCAGTAGCCTTGAACTCCATCTGGTCCCGAGGTCTTCCAGTTGCCCATTTTTTTGCTGATTTCCTTAACTTCCGTAACTGAAATGACTAGTTCTGCCTGTTGTTGTTGTTGTTGTTGTTGTTCTTGTTCTTGTTATTATTATTATTATTATTATTATTATTATTATTATTATTATTATTATTATTATTATTATTATTATTATTGTTGTTGTTGTTGTTGTTGTTGTTGTTGCTGTTGTTAAAGGCGGCGAGCTGGTAGAATCGTTAGCACGCCGAGTAAAACATTTATTGGCATTTTGTCCGTCTTTACGTTCTGAGTTAAAATTCTGCCGAGGTCGTCTTTGCCTTTCATCCTTTCGGGGTCGATAAAATAAGTACCAGTTACGCACTGAGGGCGATGTAATTGACTTGCTCTTCCCCAAATTTCAGGCCTTGTGCTTATAGTACAGAGGATTATTATTATTATTATTATTTTATGTTTGACTTTTGTTTTGCATTTGTACAAGTTGGATCCAAGTCTCACCCACAGACCTCAAGAGACAACAAGTTAGAAGTTCATGTAGGTGTTATGCCTAGGGTACCATATATTTGGATTTGTACAGTTTTGTTCAAGTGAATGTTTAAGAAACCATAAGAAAATTATGTTTGCTTTAAAATTTGAGATCACATAGACAGTATTTTACGTAGGATATGGGCAGTTCCCATGAGCACTATCTTTTGGACTTCAGCCATTTTGGGGTTTCCTGGTATCTGAGCTAGGTAGTAATCAGCCCGTTTCGCTGTCATTCCCAGGGCACCTATGACAATAGGTATTGTTTTCGTCTTCAGATTCCACATTTTGCTAATTTCTATTTCAAGATCTTTATATTTGCTCAGTTTTTGGTAGGTCTTGACAGATACGTTTATATCAATTGGGACAGTCATATCAATGAGGAGGCATGATTTTTGTCTGAAGTCTTTCAGTATGATGTCTGGCCTATTTGCGTCTATCTTTCTGTCAGTTTGAATGGTGAAGTTCCAGAGGAGTGCAATGTGATCATTTTCAAGTACTGGGGGTGGTTTGTGTTCCCACCAGTTTTTATCATGGGGCAAGTCCAGGTTTTTGCATATTACCCAGTGAATATATTGTGCAGCTCTATCATGCCTGTTGAGATACTCTGTAGGCGCAAGCAGACTGCACATGGAGACAACATGATCGATGGTCTCATTTTGTTGTTGGCATATACGACATAATGGGGAGCTGCCGTTCTTTAATATGTTGGCCTGGTAGTTCTTTGTAGGTAGGCATTGATCTTGGGCTGCTATGATAAACCCCTCTGTTTCTGATTTCAATCCAGAGGCCATTAACCATTGGTGGGTAAGGGCTTTGTCAATATCTGCATTATTCGCTCTCTTTGGGTATTTGCCATTGAGAGGTTTTCCATGCCATTTTTCAGTCATAATAGCTAAGGCAGCAATTTTAGCACGGGTTTTCAAGCGCTTAGCTTTTTCTGTAGGTGTTTCTAGTTCGTCTAATTCTTGAATTTGTTGCAATTGGAATTCACTTAGATATTCCTTTGCCTGTTTTGTTACTGAGTAAGATGCTTTCTTGCTTTCATATTTTAAGACAAGTTTTAGCATCCAGTCCTCAGAGTTTTTCATATAGGTGTCTAGGCCAATTGTGGCTACCTTCATTGATAATGCCAGCTGTAGTAGTCCTCGACCTCCCTCTTTTCTTGGCAGATAAAGACGTTCTATATCTGCCTTAGGGTGGTGCATTCTATGCATTGTCAACAGTTTTCGTATTTTTCTGTCAACATTACATATTTCAGTAATTGACCAGTTAACGATGTTGAAACTGTAAGTCACGACTGGTATGGCTAGAGCATTGATCGCTTCGATCCTGTTTCTCGCGTTCAGCTCTGTCTTCAGTATTGCTCTCACCCTGCGATAACATTCTCTTCTGATCCTTTCCCTCATCACTGAGTGCTTGATATTGTCCCCTTCAATTACCCCTAGGTATTTGTAGCTCTCCGCTGGTTCTAACTCTTTTATGACATTTTGCTGGTCAAGGTTCACATTAGATGTATTTGTCATTTTTCCTTTGATAAAGATAGCTTTTGCACATTTATCAAGGCCAAATTGCATCCTGATGTCATCACTGAATTGTTTAACAATCGCTAGTAGGCCTTTGAGTTGTTGGTCATTTTTTGCAAAGAGCTTTAAATCATCCATGTAAATGAGATGATTTATATTTTTATCAAATATTTTATAACCATACTGTGCATCATTGAGCAATTTTGAGAGCGGTATTAGGGCTAGACAGAAGAGGAGTGGTGATAGTGAGTCACCCTGGAAAATGCCACATGAAATTCTTACATCTCCAGCATTTAGAGATTCATTGTCATTGTTCAACATCAGTGTGGTTCTCCATGATCTCATACTTACAGATAAAAAGTTTCGCAGAGTAGGAGCTATTTTATACATTTCCAGACATTTCCTAATCCAGCTATGTGGTAGGCTATCAAAGGCCTTTTTATAGTCTATCCAGGCTATTGACAAGTTTTTGTGTCGCTTGTGACAATCTTCTAAGATCATCTTATTGATGAGTAGCTGATCTTTACAACCATAAGATCCACGTTTACATCCCTTTTGCTCATTAGGGAATATGCTACTTTCTATTAAAAAACTATAGGTGTACTCGGTTAGGACAGATGTTAGCGTCTTATACATTGTTGTTAAGCAGGTTATGGGGCGATAATTTTTTGGTTCGTTTGTTTCCTCATTTTTTGGAAGCAGGAATGTTAAACCATTAACTAGCCAAGAGGGCATCAAACTAGGATTTTGCAAAACATCGTTGTAAAGTTTTGTTAGCAGTTCATGGCTTTCTGGGAAGGCATTCAACCAGAAGTTAGGAATTTTATCCTTTCCTGGAGACTTCCATTTGCTTGACCTCCTGAGAGCAGATCTTATATCTTCTACCCTGACCCCCTCCCACTTTTGCTCCTCTAAGGAGTCTAGGTCTGTAGCTATTCTATCAATCCAAGGGGCCTTTTCATTGTGTGTTTTATCTTCTGCCCAGATTTTATTCCAAAATTCTTGCACTTCTTCTTTTGATGGGACAGACTTTATTGTTACTGGTGTTTTCCCTATCTTCCTGTAGAAATTTTTGGGGTTATTTTTGAACATGTTATTATCTCGGAAGAATTTAACACGCTTTTCATACCTTGCTATGCGGGCAGCTTTAGCACATACCTTTTGCTTGATGGTTTCTATGGTGGCATCAATGTCAACTATGGTTTTCATGTTATATTTTTTCTTTAGTTTTTGGGTCTTTGTAGGTTTGATACTCTTGTCAAATTTAAGGTTTTTCAAACATTCTATGTCAGATCTAAGCAGCTTAATTTGGTGTTGAATGCGTTCTTGCCAAGAAGGCTTTTTGTGGGAGTGTTGTCTTTTTCTAATCTTTTCACCACATAGAATCGTTGAGATTCTTGCGGATGCATAGTACAGGTGGTTGAGATCTGTAATATCAACATCATTAGCTGAAATTATATCCTTAAGTGCAAGGCGGATTTTACCAATTATTTTCAGGTTTTGGTTAGAATTGCGAATTTTGGGGAGAGTGTCGCGTTCATTCATACTAGTTTCTTTAATTTTCAGCCATTCAATCATGATTTGATTTTTTAGATCATGTAGTTCTGTTGCGTCGATTTCTGTATGACTTCCTTCATCTATTTGATTTTCACCTGCCTTAGTGTTTATGGTTGGTTCAGAGAGTATTTTATTTTGCCTATCAGTTACCTTAACTCTTTCAATTATTACTGTATTTTCATCAGCCTTGGGCTGGTTTATAATTATTTCCTCTGTAGTATCTTCTTTAGCTGCAGTTTCATTCTTTTTATCCTTTACTGCTTGCTTAATTTGGTCAATCTCTACTTCAGTTAGTAATTTTTTTTTTATAATGTTTCTTCTGACGTTGGCAAGTTTATTACTGTCTATGTAGGGTCTTACTGCAAGGTGTTTCTGTCTCCAGTTTAAGTAGGTTTGTACAGTATTAGATTTATCTGTAGGGAAATATATGGCACGGTAGAAGGCTCTAAGAACTTCTTTATTATCTTCCCTAGACCATTTTTCATTCTTTTTCTTTTGGTTATTTGATGACGAGCATGGATGGCCATCTGTTGGAATATTCCGGTTGTGGGGTACTTCCAGCTCCTGTGTGTCGGGAAGATTTGAACCAGTAGCAGATTTCTCGTCTCGGATCTGGTTCATTATCCGAGTAAGTGGTCCTTTATAATCCGGTCTATGACCATTGCGGTTTATATTTTGTTTTATTAACAGTGAGGCATAACAAGCTTCGACGTTGACGCTAGGGGACGGATCTGTCTGTTTAGGGTAAGTTTTTTGAGACAACACCGTCTCCGAGCTTTCGTGACGTAGCTTCTTAAGGCTAGCAGATCTATTTCGAGTGAGTGGCCCTTTGTGATTCGGTCGATAACCACTCTGGTTTGTGATCTGCCTTATTATTATTATTATTATTATTATTATTATTATTATTATTATTATTATTATTATTATTATTATTATTATTATTATTATTATTATTATTATTATTATTATTATTATTATTAATACTTAAGGTGGCAAGCTGGCAGAATACGTAGCACGCCGGGCGAAATGCTTAGCGGTATGTCGTCTGCCGCTGCGCTCTGGGTTCAAATTCCGCTGAGGTCGACTTTGCTTTTCATTTTCCGGGGTCGATTAAATAAGTACCAGTGAAACACTGGGGTCGATGTAATCGACTTGTCTCCCCCACCAAATTGCTGCCATTGCGGAAAAATTTGAAACCTTTATTATTATTATTATTATTATTATTATTATTAGTAGTATATGCTATTATTTTCTGCCATAAATTTTCTCTTATTAAGTGAGATGTTTTCTGTCAGAATGTTATAATTTTTTCTCTTCGCTGTCTGCCAATACGCACAAGATTTCGTGTAATGTATTTTTTTCTGAGCACGTATTGAAGCGGTCTATTTTGTTTACGAGTGACAGAACTTAAAAAAAAAAAAAAAATAGAAAAAGAAAAAAATATCCGAAATTAATGACTTTTTTCCGGCAAACGAGGAAAACTTAATGTAAACAATTAAATTCCTATCTCTCTACTGAGAAGCTCTGCATTAAAAAAAAATAATAATAAAAATGCTGTTTTTCCTAGTAGTTTCATTGGGTATAGTAAAAACTATGAGTGAGTTGAGCGAAACACGTCCCATAATCTCAAAATATACTACTACTACTACTACTACTACTACTACTACTACTTGTGATGATGATGATAATAATAATAATAATAACAATAATAATAATAATAATGGATGTGAGAGCCTTGCACAAAAAGAATATAAGCGCCGCCACAATAAAGTGTTATTTCTTTACTACCCACAAGGGGCTACACACAGAGGGGACAAACAAGGACAGACAACCGGATTAAGTCGATATAATCGACCCTAGTGCGTAACTGGTACTTATTTAATCGACCCCGAAAGGATGAAAGGCAAAGTCCACCTCGGCAGAATTTGAACTCAGAAGGTAGCGGCAGACGAAATACCGCCAAGCATTTCGCCCGGCGTGCTAACGTTTCTGCCAGCTCGCCACAATAAAGTGTGTGAGTCTTCAGTGGCTCTAGTGACGTAAATACCAATGTAAAGTAACAGAGAGCTGGTATGAGCATGTACCAAGTAAGTTTATGCAGGAGGATGGAAAAGTAACGACACTCTGGGACTATGACTTTCACACGGATCATGTAATCGAACACTGTTGGCCGGATATTGTCATATTGAATAAGAGAGCAAAATACTTTTAGATCATTGATGTAGCCATACCAAATGACATGAATGTTGTGAGTAAAGAGGTTAAAAAAAATCACCAAATATTCCGAATTGAAAGTAGAAATGGCAAGACTGTATGGAATGCGAGAGGGTAATGTAAAAGTGATACCAGTGGTGATCAGAGCGTTGGGCTCAACCCCGTTGAAACTTCAAGACTTCTTAAGGCAACTGGAAATCCCATGCAAGACTGATGTCTTGCAAAAAGCAGCCTAACTGGGCACAGCGCGCATCTTAAGAAAAGTATTATCTGTCTGAGGTCCTTATTGTGACTTGACAGACGACTAAAGACTCCGGTGCATTTTTACCTACACTGTGTTACGAAGGAGTAATAATAATAATAATAATAATAATAATAATAATAATAATAATAATACACACACACTCACACACACAAACACACACACACACACACACACACACACACACACACACACACACACACACACACACACACAATCTTGATACACTCCCTCTTTTCCTCTTCTAAGGATTCTAACTTAGTAGACATTCTCTCAGTGGAAGGGGCCTTTTCATTGTTTTTTTATCTTCTGCCCAAATTTTATTCAAAAATTCCTGTACTTCTTTTGATGTGACAGACTTTATTGTAACTGGTATTTTCCCTATCTTCCTGTAAAATGTTTTGGGGCTATTTTTGAACATGTTCTTTTTGAAGAATCTAACGCGCTTTTCATACCTTGCTATGCGGGCAGCTTTGGCACATGCCTTTTGGTTGATGGTTTCTATGGTGGTGTCATTGTCACAAATGGTTTTCACATTATATTTTTTCTTAAATTTGAATAATATGAATAAATGGCAGACAGTGCTACAGCTCCAAACGAAAGAGGGACTTGTGAAAACGAAAGCCATCTCCATTAGAAGAGGAATATTCCAGGGAGACACGCTCTCTCCACTCCTGTTCTGCCTGGCACTCACACCTTTAACTGAATTGCTAAATAGAACTGGATGCGGATACAAATGTTATGGCAAAACAGTCAGCCACCTTTTATATATTGATGACCTAAAATTATACGCTAGAAATGATAAAGAGCTGGAAACACTACTACAGACAGTAAATGGATTTACCAAGGAAGTAGATATGAAATTCGGATTAGAAAAATGTGCCAAAGCAACCCTGAAAAGAGGAAAATTAGTTAAGAGTAGCAACATCACACTAGATAAAGCCAATGAAATAAGAGAACTAGACCAAAGCCAGCCATACAAATATTTAGGAGTCAATGAACTAGATAGGATACAGCACACAAATGAAAGAAAAAATAAAGAAAGAGTACTATAGACGAGTTAGATCAATACGAAAAACAGCTCAATACTAAAAACAAGATAATAGGTATTAACACGTTAGCC
>NC_142933.1:100270534-100290534 GCF_046866305.1 Octopus bimaculoides
ATGCTCTTTCTGCGAAACACCAATGATCCTTTTCTTGACCGAATAGTTACTTGTGACGAAAAGTGGATCCTTTATGACAATCGTAAACGATTAGGTCAATGTCTTGATCGTGATGAGTCCCTCACACGTTTCCCAAAGCCAAAGTTGCATCAGCAAAAGATTATGGTGACTGTCCGGTGGTCTGCAGTTGGTGTTGTCCGTTACAGCTTTCTGGAAGCAAATCAGAGTATTACAACAGAGGTTTACTGCAATCAACTCGCTGAAATGCATACTCACTTGCAAAAAATGTGACCTGCATTGGTGTGAATCTGCTCCACGATAATGCAAAGTCACTTGCTGCAAGAACGACGCTGCAGAAACTCACAGACTTGGGATATGAGACATTACCCCATCCTCCACCACCCACTGACTACCATTTTTAAAGCATTTAAACTTTCAGGTCTAAGCCAGAGGAAGAATCAGCTTTCAAAGATTTCTTAGCATCAAAGCCAATAAGTTTTTATCAACAAGACACACACACACACACACACACACACACACACACACACACACACACACACACACACACACACACACAACACGGCTCATCTCACTTTCCGTCATTCAAATCCACTCACAAGCCTTTGATCGGCCTGATGCTCTAGTGGAAGAAACCAGCCCAAGGTACTGCGCTGTGGGACTGAATCCGAGTCCATGTGGTTGGGAAGCTTCTTACCACACAGCTACGCATACATAAATACATACATACATGTCTGTCTCTCTCTCTCTCTCTCTCTCTCTCTCTCTCTCTCTCTATCTATCTATCTATGTCTCTATATAAATATGAACATATATATATATATATATATATATATATATATATATATATATATATATATATATATATATATATATATATATGTATGAACATAATATACATGTATATAGATACATGAATATATGCATATATATACGGATATATATATATATATATATATATATATATATATATATATATATATATATATATATATATATATATATATATACAAACATAATATACATGTATGTATATATATATATGTATGTATATATATATATATATATGAGAGGGATAACTCCCTTGGCAAACAGGACACAGTCGTGTGTCGATAAGCCAGCTGGAGGAGATGTCCTCCTGGGGCTAAAAGCAACAGTAACATCCACCCCTAGGGGTCAGCCACACTTAAGTGGCAATATACTACACTTTATCGTGCAGTTACTGTTAATACTTCATATAGAGAATTAACATTGCTTGTTTTCACCTTTTCAATATCAGTGAAGAATGTCACTGGAAAAGAAGATATAAGGTTTGCCAGATTTGTCTCTCTCACCAAGGTCATCAGCTGTCGAACGCCGACGAAGGGAAATAACCCTGAAATCCGGATACGTTCGTGCTGCTGGTCGAGGTGAGAGGGATAACTCCCTTGGCAAACAGGACACAGTCGTGTGTCGATAAGCCAGCTGGAGGAGATGTCCTCCTGGGGCTAAAAGCAACAGTAACATCCACCCCTAGGGGTCAGCCACACTTAAGTGGCAATATACTACACTTTATCGTGCAGTTACTGTTAATACTTCATATAGAGAATTAACATTGCTTGTTTTCACCTTTTCAATATCAGTGAAGAATGTCACTGGAAAAGAAGATATAAGGTTTGCCAGATTTGTCTCTCTCACCAAGGTCATCAGCTGTCGAACGCCGACGAAGGGAAATAACCCTGAAATCCGGATACGTTCGTGCTGCTGGTCGAGGTGAGAGGGATAACTCCCTTGGCAAACAGGACACAGTCGTGTGTCGATAAGCCAGCTGGAGGAGATGTCCTCCTGGGGCTAAAAGCAACAGTAACATCCACCCCTAGGGGTCAGCCACACTTAAGTGGCAATATACTACACTTTATATATATATATATATATATATATATATACACACATATATATCATGTATGTGTATAGATATATTTATCATGTATATGTGTGTGTGCATATATATGTGTGTGTGTATCCCTTCACACAAACACACATACACACCACACAGAAGTGGCCTGGGTGTTCATTGACTGTAAACTGATACTTGTTATGTGTCTCACTAAGAACCTCGTAAACCTTATTTAGCACTCTCTTGCAATTAATACCCTGACTATTATCTACGATAACGGAAAGAAATACAATATAATAAAAACACTAATCAATAAACACTAATTACACTTGCGTGTGTAAGCTGATGTTTATATATCTGCATCGTTTGACTTTGCAGCTTTCTCTTTAACACAATGAGCAAACAGAGCATGTTGTGCTTTGATCGCCCCCGTCGTTGTTTTTAACGTTGTTGAATGCGGCGAGTTGGCAGTATCGTTAGCACGCTGGACGAAATGCTTAGCGGTATTTCGCTCGTCGCTACGTTCTGGGTTCAAATTCCGCCGAGGTCCACTTTGCCTTTCATCGTCTCGGGGTCGATATATTAAGTACCAGTTGCATACTGGGGTCGATCTAATCGACTGGCCCCATTCTCCAAATGTTTCGGGCCTTGCGCCTAGAGTAGAAAGGAAGAGTTAGCACACTGAACGAAATGCTTAGCGGAATTTCGTCTGTCACTACGTTCTGATTTCGAATTCCACCGGGATCGACTTTGCCTTTCATCCTTTTGAGGTCGATAAATTAAGTACTAGTTGCGTACCGAGGTCGATCTAATCGACTGGCCCCTTCCCCAAAATTTCAAGCCTTGTGCCTTTGGTAGAAAGGTTATTAACATTGTTATTACTGCTGATGGTACTATTGTTGTTATTTTTCCTGTTTAGACTTATCTCAGGTATCAATGAGCAACTCATTTCTGAAAGCGTTCAAGTTGAGTTATAGAGTTAACCCATCTGCCATGTCAATACCCCGTGTCCTGTCTTTAGGGATCTCCTGCAGCATTCACAGGAATCCTTGTTCCAAGTATTTGAAGTTGGTTTCCACCACTTTTTTAAAGAGCCTCAGGGGTGGGGCATTGAAAGCAAAAAGAGCCTGGGACGCTAACTGAACACTAAAAAATGTGTCATGTGTAGCCTGTTTTCTATATGCAGTCAGTTGTATGGTATTGGATTGCACTATCCTTTTATTTTAAGATGGCATAATTTGATTTGTGGGAGATATGCATTACACGTTCATGTAGACAGGTAACCGGTCTCCCAGAGGCTTCGTCATTTCGTTTCTGCTAAGCCCATATGTATATATATATATATATATATATATATATATATATATATATATATATATATATATAGATATATATGTATATACATACATACATATATATATATAAAGTAAATAAATATTTTTAAAATAAGTGCATTTCCAAACCTTCTTTCATATATATTTCCACTCGTACGGTATTCCACAACTTTACTTTATTATATATATATATATATATATATATATATATATATATATATATATAAATATGTGTGTGTGTGCGCGCGTGCATGAGTTGTGTGTTTGTCCCCCCAACGTCGCTTGACAACCGATGCTGGTGTGTGGCAAAAGAGACCGATAGAATAAGTACCAGGCTCACAAAGAGTAAGTCCTGGGGTCGATTTGTTCGACTAAAGGCGATGCACCAGCATGGCCACAGTCAAATGACTGAAACAAATAAAAGAAAGAAAAGGTAACATTCGAGATGTGTCTGTATACTATTTTGTCGCAAAACAGGCAAGCTACAGAAAGACTCTCTCATTTGCTCCGGTGACCAGCTACACTTCTAATTTGCCCCCGGTTCAATATATATCTTAAACCAAGATGCTAAGTGTTATTTAGCTCGGCTCAAAATGGTCGTTAGAAGAAATCTGTTGTATCAATTTACATTTTGTAAGCATGCTATGCATTCTGTGAAAGCTATTCGAAAACAAAATAAATCTACAATCCTTAATCCGGTTGGATAAACTTTCTATTTGTTTTATGATACTGACGTCCGAGAGTAGGATTAATTGAACACAAGAATTACAGGATAAATTATAACTTGTCCATTTTTTTTGTGCTTGTATTCACAAAGTATGTAATTGTGTTGGGAATGAGTAGTAAGGCCGAATGATTAAGAAATTTAGTTCGCAACCACGGGATTCCGGGTTCGATCACATAGCATGGTTACTTGAGGAAAGATAATTTTTTACCTTGTGAATGTAATTAGATTGACAGAAACTGTTTAGAAGCCCGTTAGTGGATTGTACAAATAAGTCAAAAATTACATGTCCCCCTTGTGCCACGCCGATTCTGTCTGATGATTATATCAAACGTTGTGGAATATTCAGCCACTTATACGTTAATCCAGAAAGAAATAACTCAGTTCATAGAACGACTGAATCTAGAGAACGACACCACCACCTACACAACAACTATCACCTCCTCCTCCTCCTCCGCCGCCGCTTGTTTAACTCTATTGCGGAAATAGTGGAAGAGTTTTTTAAAGGAGTTGTTCCTCCGAAGCACTTCTACTGATATTTCTTTATCAAATTTCATTAAAACGTCTTTGATTAATCCTAGAATATGTAGAGACTGCTACTCACTAGGATCGAACCAAAAACCACGAAGTTGCAACAGTGAATTCCCTATTCATACAGTAATGCTGGAGCCATAATCAGAACAGGCAATTAATTTCACGAATGACAGGATATGAACCGATGATATTTAAGTTAATATGTCGCAGCACTATCGATCCGCTTTTCTGCTTTATAAACTGAAACAGCTTTCGTTAGAGACTACACCTGATTTGCAACTTTTAGTTTTCAAAAAAGAAAGCTTAACACCGCTCGTCCATCGCACGCATGAACACAGAATGATAGAATAATACAAATGTCTCGCTTCGTCTCCCTTTCACTCTCTCCTTTTCCTTCTTTTTCCTTTCCCCCTTCCTTCTCATTTATTATTACGTGATTATCGTTGACTCTCAGATTTCAATGGTGGCTAGCTTCACAATCAATGCATCTGCTCAGACAATATTGGCTTTCTCTATATCACTCTTCTTCTTCTCTATCAGCCTATCTCTCTGTCTATTTTATTTCTATTTTCCCTGACAACCATAGAAATACAATCTTCATAATAGCCCTATAATCATTATCATTTTTCCTCCTCCTTACATTTATAGCACACAAACAAGAAATTACTATCTATTGGTCTCTTCCTTTCTGTTTTTTTCTACTATTTCTGTCTTCTTTTTTTCCTGCAATTTTTCTTTCCTTCTCCTTGTTTGGAGTTCTTTTTTATTTTTTATTTCTCAATTTAAATTACACAGACCTACTTGAATTGGCTTCGCTCTTAACAATCACTCTACAACTCCAAAATAATTTCACATCGCCTCTCAGCACAATCCGGCAAACAGATCCAGTCAGATCCAGTCCCCAAATCTTAGACACAAAGCTGATCACCCATCTCCTAACCAATCAATTAAAATCCCCAAATCCTGTACCCCAAACAATTCTTTATCTAAAGAATATAAACATCCATATTCTAAACTTTAATCACAGCATTCAGTCCTTAAACTCGAAACCCATAGAAACTACATTGACATATTCTAGCCGCAAACCTACAAAACTTAAATGTCAAAAACTACATACTCGTATCCCAACCCTTAAATCCAACTTTCACAGATTCTAAACCTAACAAAGCCACAAAACTATTCCAACACCCAGTTTCAGTCACCATCTGCCAGGCCCTACCAAACCCTTAAAAGTTTCACCATTATATATCCTTACACATCGGTTCCATCACAAAACTCCCTAAATCTCCAAAGATTTCTGAGTTACGTAAAATTAATATCCGGATACTTTACAAAATTCAAGACGACAATTTCCCTAAAATAAAGAAAACAAAACTTAGTTTCCGTTCTGCATCATTCAATTTATTTCTTTTTATTTTCTTAACTTCCTTTACTTTTTCTTTCACTCTTTCAATCTATCTATCTATCTATCTATCTATCTATCTATCTATCTATCTATCTATCTATCTATTTATCCATATATCTATCGTTCTATCTATCCATATATCTATCTTTCTATCTATCCATATATCTATAGCTCTATCTATCCATATATCTATCGTTCTATCTATCCATATATCTATCATTCTATCTATCCATATATCTATCGTTATGTCTATCCATATATCTATCGTTCTATCAATTTTTATATCTATCGTTCTATCTATCAATATATCTATCTTTCTATCTATCCATATATCTATCGTTCTATCTATCCGTACATCTATCAACAGCGTGACTAGCGACACAAAAACGTGCCAAAAGTAGCAACTACGCATTCCAAGCCGTAAATACCAGCCGATGCCCGTTTATACGAAACTGCGGCAGTATGTGCGTCGCTGCTGCCATAAGTACGTACTTGCGGCTGGAACAACAAACCTGAACACGTAAGTACGAAAAAATGGCGACAAAAAAACTCCACAACGTAAATCTCAACTTGCCGGTGCAAGAGCGTGCCTAGCGTTCGTTCGTGCGTTCGTTCGTTCATTCGTTCGTTCACAAGTTCGTTCACACGTACGTACGTTCGTTCTTTCATTCGATCGTTCTTTCGTTCGATCGTTGGTTAATTCGTTCATTCGTACGTACGTAATACGTTCGAACGTACGTACGTCGTTCGTTCTGTCTATCGTCCGTACGTATGTACGTACGTTCGTTCGTTCGTTAGTTCGTTAGTTCGTTCGTTCGTTCTTTCGAACTTACTTACATACGTACGTTCATTCCTTCTTTCTTTTGTGTGTTCGTTCTTTCGTTCGTTCGATCTTTCGTTCGTTCTGTCGTTCATTCGATCGTTCGATCGTTCGTTCGTTCTTTCGTACGTACGTTCGTACGTTTGTTCGCTTGTACGTACGTACTTACGTACGTACTTACGTACTTACGTACGTACTTACGTACGTACTTACGTACTTACGTACATACTTACGTACATACTTACGTACATACTTACGTACATACTTACGTACTTAAGTACGTACTTACGTACTTACGTACGTACTTACTTGCTTACGTACTTACGTGCTTACGTACGTACTTACGTACTTACGTACGTACTTACGTACTTACGTGCGTACTTACGTACGGACTTATGTACTTACGTACGTACTTACGTACTTACTTACGTACATACTTACGTACTTACGAACGTACTTACGTTCTTACGTACTTACGTTCTTACGTACTTACGTTCGTTCATTCGGTCATTTGTTTATACGTACGTACTTACGTACGTACATTCGTTCGTTCGTTTCGCTCGTTGGTTCGTTCGTTCGTACGTACGTACGTTCGTTCTTTCGTTCGTTCGTTCGCTACTATGTACGTTCGTTCGATCGTTCGTTCGTTCTTTCGTGCATTCGTACGTACGTACGTTCGTTAGTTCGTTCGTTCGTTCTTTCTTACGTACGTTCATTCATTCGTTCGTTCCTTCACAACTACGTACGTACGTTCCTACGTTCCTTCTTTCCATCGTTCGTTCGTTCGTTCGTTCGTTCGTTCGTCCGTCCGTTCGTTCGTTCGTTTTTACGTACTTAAGTACTATCGTTCGTTCGTACGTACGTACGTTCATTCGCTCGTTCGTTCGTACGTACTTACGTACTTTCTTTTGTTCGTTCGATCATTCATTCGTTAGTTCGTTCATACGTACGTACATACGTTCATTCGTTCGTCGTTCGATCGTTCTCACGAAAGTTCATTCGTTCGTTCGTTCGTACGTACGTACATACGAACGTACATCCGTACGTACGTTCGTTCGTTATTTCGTACGTACGTTCGTTTGTTCGTTCGTACTTACGTACGTACGTTCTTTCCTTCAATCGTTCGTTCGTTCATTCGTACGTACGTACGTACGTTCGTACGTTTGTTGGTTCCTTTGCTCGTTCGTTCGTTCGTTTCGTCGTTCGTTCGTTCCTACGTTTGTTCGTTAATTCGTTTGTTCGATCGTTCATTCCTTCTTTCGTTCATTCATTCGTTCGTTTTTCTTTCGTTCGTTCGATCGTTCGTGCGTTGTTTCGTACTACGTATTACCTACGTACTTACGTACGTACGTATGTTCGTTCGTTCGTTCCTTCGTTCATTAATTCGTTTGTTCGTTGCTACGAGCCTACTTACGATCGTTCGTTCATTCGTTTGTTCCTTAGCTCGTTCGTTCGTTCGTTTGATCTATCGTTTATAAGTACGCACGTAAGTTCTTTCGATCATTCGTTCGTTCGTTCGTTCGATCTTTCGTTCGTTCATTCGTACGTTCGTACGTCCGTATGTACGTTCGTTCGTTCGTACGTACGTACTTATGTACGTACGTACGAACGTTCGTTCGTTCTATCGTTCATTCGTTTGTTCGTACGTATGTACGCATGTTCGTTCGTTCGTTCGTTCGATCGTACGTACATACGTACGTACTTAGGTCGTTCGTTCGTACGTGAACGAACGAAAGAACGAACGAACAATCGTACTACGTACGAACAAACTAATGAACGTATGTACGTACGTAAGAATGATTGAACGAACGAACGAACGAAAGTACGAACGAAGGAACGAACGAACGAAAGTACGAACGAAAGAACGAACGAACGAACGAACGAACGATCGAAGAAACATAAATACGTACGAGCGTACAAACGAACGAACGAACGAATGAACTTACGTACGTAATTACGTACATACGAGCGAATGAAAGAACGAACGAACATACGTACGTACGTGCGTACGAACGAACAGACGAGCGAACGAACGAACGAATTAACTAACAAAAGTACATACGTACGCACGAACGAACGGGCGAACGGGCGAACGAACGAACGAACGAACGAACGATCGAACGAAAGAAAAAACGAACGTACGTACGTACGTACGAACGAATGAATGAACGAAACGAACGAACGAAAGAACGAATGAACGGACGTACGTACGTACGAACAAACGAACGAAAGAACAAACGAACGAACGAACGAACGAATGAACGACCGAACGAACGAAAGAATTAACGAACGAACAAACGAATGAAGGAAGGAAGGAAGGAACGATCGAACGAATGAATTAACGAAGAAACGTGCGTATTTATGAATGAACGAAAGAACGAATGTACATACGTACGTAAGAATGTACAAACGAACGAACGTACATACGTACATACGAACGATCGAAAGAACGGACGAATGAACGAACGTACGTACGTACGAACGAACGAACGAACGACCGAGCGATCGAAGGAACGAACGAAAGCACGAACGTACGAACGAAGGATCGTACGTACATACGTACGAACGAGAGAAAGAAGACACTAACGAACGAGAGAAAGAAGACACTAACGAACGAGCGTACGTACGATCGAACGAACGAACGAACGTACGAAATAACGAACAAGAGTACGTAAGTAGGTACGTACGTATGTACGAACGAACGTATGTACTGATGTACGTATGAACGAACGAACGAACGAACATACGTAATATCGAACGAACGACGAAAGAACTAACGTACGTACGTAGGTACTTACGAACGAACTAACGAACGAACGATCGATAGAACGAACAAAAGAATGAACGAATGAAGGAATGCACGAACGTAAGTATGTACGTAGGTTGGAACGAAAGAACGAACGAACGATCGAACGTACGTACATACGTTCGTACGGACGAACGAATGAACGAACGAAAGCATCTACATACGTTCGTACATACGAACGAACGAGGAAATAGACGGAAGTACGTACGTACGTACGAACGAACGATCTTATGTACGTACCTACGAACGAACGAACGAATGAAATGAAGGAACGAACGAATGTACGAACGAACGTATGTATGTAAGTACGAATGAACGACCATACGTACGTACGAAAGAACGTACCTACGTATGTACGAACGAAGGAACGTACGTTCCAAAGAAGGAACGAACGAACGATCGATCGAACGAACGAACGATCGAACGAACGAACGATCGACCGAACGACCGATCGAACGAACGAACGATCGAACGAACGAACGATCGAACGTACGAACGAAAGAACGAACGTAGGTTAGTACGTACATAGGTATGGACGAACGAACGAACGGACGAACGAAGTAACGAACGAACGTACGTACATACGAATGAACAAAAGAATGAACGACAGATGGAACGAACGAACGTATGTACGTACGTACGAACGAACGAACGAACGAAGGTACATCGTAAGTACGTACATAGGAACGAAGGAACGAAGGAACGAAAGAAGGAACAAACGCACATACGTACGTACGAACTAGCGAACGAAGGAACGAATGAAAGAACGAACATACGCACGAATGATCGATCGAAATTATGTACGTATGTACGTATGAACGATCGAACGAACGAACTAATGAAGGAAATTACGTACGTACGTACGTACGGAGGAACGAACGAACGAACGAATGAACGAACGAACGAACGAATGAACGAACACACGTATGTACGGACTAAGTACGTAAGTTCGAACCAACGAACGAAAGAATTTACGAACGAACGAATGAACGAAAGCACGAACGAACGATCGAAGAAATGAATTAACGAACAAACGTAGGTACGTACGTACGAACGAACAAACGTACGTACGGACGAACGAACAAACGAAAGAACGTACGTAATATCGATCAAATGACGAACGAACGAACGTACGTACGTACGAACAAACTAACGAACGAAGGATCGGACGAAGAAAAGAAAGAACGAATGAAGGATCGCACGAACGTAAGTATGTACGTAGGTTCGAACGAAAGAACGAATGAAGAATCGAAAGTACGTAAGTACATACGTCCGTACGAAAGAACGAATGATAGAATGAACGAACGAACGAACGAACGTACGTACGTGCATACGCACGTACGGATGAACGAATGAACGAACGAAAGCATCTACATACGTCCGTATATATGAACGAACGAACTAACGAATGAACGTACGTAGTACGTAAGTACATTCGAACGAACGAACGAAAAAATGTACGTACGTACGTAATTACGTACGTACGAACGAACGAATGTACATACGCATGTACTACCAGCGAACGAACGAACGAAAGAACAAATGTAGGAACTAAGTACGTACGTATGAAGGGACGAACGTACGTACGTACGAACGAAGGAACGAAGGAACGAACGAACGTACGTACGTATGTATATACGTACAAACGAACGAACGAACGAACGATCGAACAATCGAACGTACGAACGAACTAACGAAAGAATGATCGAAGGAAACAACTAACGGACGAACGAACGTACGTACGAATGAAAGAAAGAACGTATGTTTTTACGTGCGATTGAACGAACGAACGCACTAACCAACCAACGGACGTACGTACCGACGTCCGTACGAACGAAAGAACGAATGAACAAACGAACGGACGTAAGTACGTACGAGCGTAAGAACGAACGAACAACAAACGGACTTACGTAGGTAATACGTTTTAACGATCGTAGGTAGGAACGAACGAACGAAAAAACGGACGTATGTATGTACGTAAGTACGTACGTACGTACGAACCAAAGAACGAAAGAATTTACGAACGAACGTATGAACGAAAGAAAGAACGAACGATCGATCGAACAAACGAATTAACGAACAAACGTGGGTACGTACGTACGTACGAATGAACGAACGAACGTACGTACGAACGAACGAAATAACGTACATAATATCGAACGAACGACGAACGAACGAACGAACGTACATACATACGAACGAACTAACGAACGAACGATCGAACGAACAAAAGAAAGAACGAATGAAGGAACGCACGAACGTTAGTGCGTACGTAGGTTCGAACGAAAGAACGAACGAACGAATGAACGGACGTACGTACATACGTACGTATCAACGAACAAACGAACGAAGAATCGAAAATACGTAAGTACGTATGTACGTACGAAAGAACGAACGATCGAATGATCGAACGAATGAACGAGCGAACGAACGTACGTATGTACATACGTACGTACATACGTACGTACAGACGAACGAATGAACGAATGAGCAAATAAACGTACGTACGTACGGACGATCGATAGTACGTGCGTACGTACGAAAAAAACGATCGAACGAACAAATGAAATGAAGGAAGGAACGAACGTACGTATGTACGTACGTACATACGTACGAATGAACGACAAAACGAACGAACGAACGAACGTCCGTACGTACGAACCTACGAAAGAACGAGCGAACGAACAAACAATCGAACGAAAGGACGTACGAACGAACTAACGAATGAATGTACGTGCGTACGTACATACGAACGAACGAACGAAAGAACGTATGTACGTACGTAATTTCGTACGTGCGAACGAACGAACGAACGTACGTACGTACTTACCAACGAATGAACGGATGAACGTACGATCGAAAGAACGAACGAGAGAACGAAGAATCGAAAATACGTAAGTACGTATGTACGTACGAAAGAACGAACGTTCGAATGATCGAACGAATGAACGAACGAACGAACGTACGTACGTACGTACATACGTACAGACGAACGAATGAACGAACGAAAGCATCTACATTCGTCCGTACATACGAACGAACGAATGAGCAAATGAACGTACGTACGTAAGTACGAACTATCGATAGTACGTGCATACGTACGAACGAACGAACGAACGAACGTACGTCTGTACGTACGTACATACGTACGAATGAACGACCAAACAAACGAACGAACGTACGTACGAACGTACGAACGAACTAGCGAATGAACTTACGTACCTACATACGAACGAATGACCGAACGAAAGAACGTACGTACGTACATAATTAGGTATGTACGAACGAACGAACGAACGTACGTACGTACGTAGGAATGTACATACGTATGTATGAACGAACGAACAAACGAACGGACGAACGAACTAACGAACGAACGTACGTACGTACGAATGAACGAAGGAACGAACGAAAGATGGAACGCTCGAACGTACGTACGTACGTAAGTGCGTACGAGCGAAGGAACGAACGTACATACGTACGTACTTACGTACATACGAACGAACGAACAAACGAACTAACGGACGAACGTACATACGTACATACGTACGTACGAATGAAGGAACGATTGAACGAACGAACGAATGATCGAACGAACGAACGTATGTTCGTACGTACGTGCGTAAATACGTACCTAAATACGAACGTACAAACGAACAAACGAACGAACATACGTACGAACGAACGAACGAACGAACGAACGAACTAACGAAAGAATGATCGAACGAAAGAACTAACGGACGAACGAAGGAACGTACGTACGAACGTACGAACGACCTAACGATCGAACGACCTAACGATCGAACGAACAAACGTACGTAAGTACGTACGTAGGCACGTCCGAATGAAAGAACGAACATACGTACCCACGTACGATTGAACGAACGAACGCACTAACGAACGAAAGAACGAACGAACTAACGAACGAACGTACGTACGAACGTCCGTACGAACGTAAGAACGAACAAAGAACGAACGAACTTACGTACGTAAATACGCATGAATGATCGAACGAACGACCGTAAGTACGTACTTACGTACGTACGAACGAACTGACGAACGAACGATCGAAGGAACAAAAGAAAGAATGAATGATGGAACCAACAAACCATCGTACGTACATACGTACAAACGAACGAACGAACGAACGAACGAAGAATCGAACGTACGTAAGCACGCACGTGCGGACGATCGAATGAACGAACGAAAGCATCTACATACGTCCGTACATACGAACGAACGAACGAGGAAATGAACCTACGTACGTATGTACGTACGAATGAAGGAAAGTACGTACGCACGTACGAACGAACGAACGAACGAACGAAATGATGGAAGGAACGAACGTACGAACGAACGAACTTACGAACGAACGAACGTATTAACGAACTAACGAACGTACGTACGAACGAACGTAATTACGTACGTACGAACGAACGAACGAACGTACGTACGTACGAACGAACGAACGTACGTACGTACGAACGAACGAACGAACGTACGTACGTACGTAAGAACGATCAAGCGAACGAGCAAACGAACAAACGTACGTATGTACGAACGTACGTACGTACGAACGAACGAACGAACGTAATGTTATTTTGAGAATGGCGCCTCCAAGCCATGTGACGAACGCCGGTCTGTTTGGCCACTCGTTTGCCATTAATTTCCCTACACTGCCTTCACGACAACTTCACGAAGGAGGGAACAAAGGAACAAGTAGCGCACAAACAGGTGCCATTGTTAGCACGAACGCTAATACCGCCACCACCATCACCACCACCACCAACAACAAAACCGTCGCAAAAGCTATGACCTCAAAGACAAACACGAACACCACCACCATCACAGCTTCACCGTCAACTGCTACAACGGACGCCTCTGCCACGACCACAACCTCACCGTCAGCTACTACAACGGACACCTCTGCCACCACTACTTACAGCACCTCCACCACGAATTTTGCAGAAGCATTGAAACAAAGAAAAACACTTTTACATTTCACACCAGATCAAATTGAACAAACCAAAGACCTCTTAACAGAAAAGGGCTTAGGCCTACACCTAAACATTCTGCAAAACATCATAGAGAACACACGAAAGCGAACAATAATATACAAAATCCTAAATGCAAAAACACGCAGACCAGAACAAGCACCCCAAGAACTTATTGAAAATTGTTTTCGCCCGATATGGATTTTCCAAAGATATGTAAACTGGTGGAATAAATATGCCACAATCCAGGTTCACTTCGACAGCGAAGAAAAAGCCAAAGAGCTGTCGACACTCACACTACAGTCGGACAAATTAATCCTAATTCCGACCTAACTTGGGCAACGTGTGACCAAAGTTTCAACAAAGAATATTCCTCCTGAAATAGAGGCATAATGGCTTTTGTCCGCCATGTGTTACCGTATGGAAGAGGACTTCAACATCCTCGAGTGTGCTACTTCGCAGGAACAAAAAATGGTCCGGAAAAAGGATTCAAATATTGCTCCAAATCAACGAGAATCAAATAAACAGCATCCCACACCATATTGATCTGCCAGACGGCCATAATCTCTATGTAATGGTAGAAGGTAGAAGGCCTCGCTGCTACCTGTGTGGCAGAGAAGGGCACCTCCGAACTGACTGCCCAACAACAAAGAAAAATCAACAAGAGCAAGAACAACAACCACAACAAGGAAAGAGTACAACGAAAAAAGGAACCTTTACTACCCACACCACCATCAACACAGAAAACAAGCAAAGAGAGTAAAACAAAAGAAAAACATTCGCCAACACCAACAAATGAACATACAACAGCATCTGGAAAAACACCTACAACAGCAAGAACTAAGGAAACAGTAAAACCAAAAGACAATACAAAAACTGATCCCCCTTCCCACACATCACATACACCACAACCAGAAAGTCAACAACCAACAACAACAAAAACAACAACACAACCACTTACACAAACAAGCACAGATCCACACGACATGCCCCTGCCCCCTTCCGATTCCTCAGAACCTTCGTCGGAAGACGAAAGTAATGAGGAATGGCAAATAGCCCAAAAAGGAAGGAGGAAGAGGAGCAAAAAAAAAAAGAAAAGCAAACACCAACAAAGCAAGGAGATACACAACTCCCGAAAACACTCCAGACACCAACACAAGCACACACAACAACAACACAAGGAACAAAACCCCAAAAGTAAGCACACACAATGCTCACTGCCATCAACACAAAAAACTCAGAGTTGATGGAATACATAAACACAAAAACAAACATAACAACCGAAGACATAAAAACCAGCAACCACCCGTACACAACACCGCCAGAACACATCAAAATACTTCTTAAAAAAAACTATACAGCAACTTCCTCGTGGAAAAAACCAAAGGAGGAGACGGGAAATAAAATTTCGAACTGTAAGTAATTCTCTGCTTCTTTCCTTTGTGTTTAAAACATATACCTCATTAGGATTATACTCAAGATTGGTTGTGTAAATGCTTAAAAATATAGGTGGGTGAATGTAGCAAGGTGGCTAAGGTGTTAGCCGAGAGGTTGGCGCTTGTTATCGAGAAACTGGTCGACAAGGCGCAAACGTGCGCCGTGCCGGACGGGAGTATCCACGACAACCTCCATCTGATGCACTACAACATAGATAGGGTAGTTACGGAACCTGGAATGGGTGGGGCGCTGATCAATTTGGATCAATCAAAAGCTTTCGATAGGGTAGATCATCACTTCTTGGAGGCTGTCCTTAGAGCGGCTGGTTTCGGTCCCATCATCCGCGGTTGGATCGCTGCCTTATACAACGGCATCCGCTCGCTAGTTCGCGTAAATGGTCATCTGTCCAGACCATTTAACATCACGCATTCGGTTCGTAAAGGACACCCCTTCTCGTCACTTCTGTACGTATTGACTCTTGAGCCACTACTGCGGAAGCTGGCGACTCTGAGGGGCATCCCACAAGAGCTGGGATGTGGGACGAGCGTGTCTGCGTAGGCAAACCCATGCCGTCCAACAGCGTCTGCATCGTAGGGAACTGGACCGACGGACCAGTCAAATTGTTCGGGCTCTGGTTCGGTCTGGACCTCCAAATGGAGAAGAACTAGGGCGAGAAAACGACTAGAGTGGAGACTCTCACCCAGCAATGCGCCGAGAGGAACCTATCCCGAAAAGGACGGGCGGTGGCGGCGAACGCGTACATCGCATCCGTAATCGATTACCGTCTGACTGTCGTGCCCTGTCCCGAGACCCTACCATCACCAAACTGGAACGCATACTCTTCCGCTTCTTGTGGAAGGGAAACGTTCCGATGGTTAGGCGATCTATCTATCTATCTATCTATCTATCTATCTATCTATCTATCTATCTATCTATCTTTCTTTCTATCTATGTACCTTTCTATCTATCTATCTATCTATCTATCTATCTATCTATCATCTACTCTCTATCTACCTATGCACCTACCTATCTACCTATTTACCTGTCTATATATGTATGTATGTATGTATGTATGTATGTATGTATGTATGTATCTATCATCTATCTATCTATCTTGTCTACCTCCCTCTCCCCCCTCTCTCTCTCTCTCCCTCTCCCTCTCTATCTATCTTCTGTTAGTTCTAAATTTAATCCTGTATTTTTTTTTATTTCTCATACGTTTTAATTTATTTCTTTTCCTTTTCTGCCCCACCCCTTATATATTTCTTTGTTTCTTTCTTTTTCACTCCCCCTTCCCTTTCCCTGTAATTTTCTTTTCTTACTTTCTTGATTTCTTTTGTAATTTTTACGCCTGATACTTACCCTATCGTCCTCTTTTGCCGACCCGCTAAGTTACGGGAACGTAAATACACTAACACCGGTTGTTCAAGAAGTGGGGACAAACAGGCACAAACATACGCACGCACACACACATGCACACGCACTCACACATGCACACGCACACACACATGCACACGCACACACACATGCACACGCACACACACGCACGCACGCACACACACACACACACACACACACGACAGGCTTTTTCTGTTTTCGTCGTCCAAATTCACTCAGAAGGCTTTAGCTGGCTAGAGGCTATAGTAGAAGACATGCCCAAAGTTCCACGCAGTGGGGCTGAACCCGAAACCATGTGATTGAGAAGGAACCTTCTTACCACATAGCCACGCCGGCACGTAATGATTTTAATGCTACGTGTTACCCAGGAGACAGTTATTGCAAGGGAAATAATCACAAGATAATTCATAAATCATGATAAAGCGAGAAGTTTGAATTTTAAATCTAAGCGTTACAAAAATGTACAAAATATACAAAATTATTAAACTTGAAACCCTTTCTTAATATATTCATGTTGAAATACACTGTTTTCGTTTCAATCAATTATGAAAATGAAGAATTTATTAAAAGAACTGTTATTAGTAAGCTTTAATAAATGTTTCTAGGTCGAAAAATTATTATTATACGGAACGATTTTTTTGCGAAATTACATTTCAGAACGTTAGTTTTTAAGAATCTTTTTTGTTAAAAACTATGTCACTATATTTTTGTTGAAATCCGCTGTCTTTGCTTCAATTAGTTTTGAAAATAATGAAGAGTTTATGAAACTAATAGCCATTATTAAGATGGTGTGTAGTTCATAAATTAACATGAAATTTTAATGTAACATTTTAGTTTAGATAATTTTTAAAGCAAGAAGCTGGAATCTTAAAGTCAGAAGGAGTTTATCAGATGAGTTGGTATGAAACGGTTAGACTACTTTTTTCTCATCTCTATGTTAGAAGGAGGAGGCGCAATGGCCCAGTGATTAGGGCAGCGGATTCGCGGTCATAGGATCGCGGTTTCGATTCCCAGACCGGGCGTTGTGAGTGTTTATTGAGCGAAAACACCTAAAAGCTCCACGAGGCTCCGGCAGGGGATGGTGGTGAACCCTGCTGTACTCTTTCACCACGACTTTCTCTCACTCTTACTTTCTGTTTCTGTGGTGCCTGTAATTCAAAGGGTCAGCCTTGTCACGCTGAATATCCCTGAGAACTACGTTAAAGATACACGTGTCTGTGGAGTGCTCAGCCACTTGCATGTTAATTTCACGAGCAGGCTGTTCCGTTGATCGGATCAACTGGAACCCTCGACGTCGTAAGCGACGGAGTGCCAACAACAATGTTAGAAGGAAGCTGAGATAATGAACTGGTAAAAGGGAGAAATACAGGAAAATAAGAAACATTGACTGAAAGGTTTATAGCGCTTGTTTTAGAGAAGGAGTCTGAGAGACAAAGAAAGAGAAAGAAGGGGGTACAAAGGAGCACTCCGTCGGTTTCGATCAAGGGAACAGCTTGCTCATGAGATTAACGTGCAAGTGACTGAGCAATCCACAGACACGTAGTTCTCAGGGAAACTGAGCGTGACACATAGCGTTACGAGACCGGCCTCTCTCCCCCTCTCCCCCTCCCCCTCTCCCCCTCTCCCCCTCTCCCCCTCTCCCCCTCGCCCCCTCCCCATCTCCCCCGCCCCCTCTCCCATCTCCCCTCCCCCTCCCCCTCTCCCATCTCCCCTCCCCCCTCCCCCTTCCCCTTCCCCCTCCCCTTCTCCCCTCCCCCTTCTCCCCTCCCCCCTCTCACACACGGACGGACACACACACGGACAAACACACACGGACAAACACGCACACACACACACACACACACACACACACACACACACACACACACACACACACACACACACACACACACACACACACATACGCTCGCATACGCACGCACGCATATACGTAGATATATACAAACACACGAACACACATATAAGTTATGTGTATAAGAAAAATCCTCCTGAACATGGTAAAGACTGGCAAACGCTTTTTAATTTCAGTGTCGCATTTAGTGTGGCAACGAAAAAATGTCGGAATGACCGATTGTAAATTTTCACACTTTCTTTCATTCAACGTTCGTTCTTAGAAACGCATTCAGCACTGAACCACTTAAAACGGAGATGAGAAAACTTTGAATTTAAGTTGGTTTTGAAGAGATATTTGTACAAAGGAAACTTCAACAAAAGATTTCTTCTCATGCACACACACACACACACACACACGCATGCGCACATACAAACGCACACACATACACGTACACATACATATGCATGTCTACGAAGTAGCAAGGTAGCTACTGACGAGAGCGGAAAGGAGGGACTATGATGATCTACCGGACATCTTATAGCGTATAATAAAGCTGTGCTGTCGGAAGTTAAACACCCGTACAAATCTTGTGACAGAATAGCTTAATTACAAATAGGCGCTTGACACTTATGTCCACTGATGGCTTCAGAATTCACGGTATATGGCAAAAATATCTGCCGCCTTACTCTTTGATGGCATTGGAAGGCTTGTAAAGACCTAGTCAACCATTGCTGCATTTATAAATGAAAACGGATCGTTTGTTTTTGATGCGATAAATATTTCCCCAGAAATACATTAAGCAGAATACATCTGCAATGCT
>NC_142933.1:100295534-100305534 GCF_046866305.1 Octopus bimaculoides
CACACACAGACAGACATACATCCACATACACACACACACACATGTTGCTGCGGTCACATCTTTGAACATGACCTAAATTCAGAAGGCTATGTAAATCTCCCGAATAAAATCTGCGGCTTTAGAGCATTGATGCTGGAAAACCATGTGTGAGAGCAGGATTCAGCTCCCTGCCATATACCAGGAAAAGCCTGAAGTATGTGTGCGGGGCAGTGGTTGAGAAAGACACCAATCATTCTACGTGCAATACCAAAGCCGAGCTGGTGGCCAAGATCAAGGAGTTGTTCAGAGATCTCCCCAAGGACATTGTGAGAGACGCTTGCGTTTGGTACCAGAGCCGTCTGGAGGCCTGGTAGAAACTAAGGGCGGTTACTCTGCGTAAACTATTATCGCCCAACCATAATCGAGTTAATGTTTGATATTTTAAAATAGGTTTAATCTTTGGCTGAGATATTGTGTTTTCCTTTTCTTGAACAAAATCTGTAAAATTTAGCCTGAACATCCTGTATATACATATCTATCTATCTATCTATCTATCTATCTATCTATCTATCTATCTATCTATCTATCTATCTATCTATCAATCAATGCATGTATATCTATCTATCTATCAATGCATGTATATATATATATATATATATATATATATATATATGAGTGTGTGTATGTGTGTGTAGACATATATGAAACATAGGTATATAGATATGTTTACGTACGTAGACACACACACACACACACACACACACACACACACACACACACACACACACACACACACACACACACACACACACACACACACACATAGATAGTTGCTTGACTATATTTATTGACGCATCATTAACAGCTGGGTGTTTTAAACTAATTGATCCAGGATTTCAGAAAAGGTGCGACAAAGCATGAGAATTCATTTTGAGCTGAGAACTGCAAGTCAGCGAAACACTTAGCAACAGAACAGTAATTACTCTGCCTACAGGAGCCAGCTGTACATTCATGAGGAGAAACCGTGTTTCTATGTGTGTATGCTTCGATTCAACGCGTTCATCGCTTTTAAGAATCACTTCTCGTTTATAGTTTCTTTTGTATTACAAACAATGTTTATTAGTGCCAACATAGACTCACCTTTATATATATATATATATATATATATATATATATATATATATATCTACATATGTATAAACAATAAACATTATGCATGTGCAACCGATAATATTTGTATGTTAGATATATAAATATTTATTTATTTATATATATATAAATATATATATGTATATATGCATGTATGTATGCACATATGTATGTCTGTATATATATATATATATATATATATATATATATATATATATATATATATATATATATATATATATATATATATAAATATATATATATATATATATATATATATATATATATAAATATATATATATTCATATATACATATACACAAATACATGTATATATACATGTATATGTATGTGTATATGTATATATGTAAATGTATATATATATATATTATGCACATATACTCATATAGAGAGCAGTTAATATACAACATTAACGTTGGACTAAACTACTTCATTATAGGTGATCAATAAACTAACGGGGACTTCTATATACACATGTATCGATTTCCTATTGTATATATAATGACTATATAATGTCGCTGTTATGCAGTTCACATCACAGCTACATAATTCTAGGTTCGATTTCACTAGCCTGGCATATTGAGCAAGGGTGATATAACATGACCAGAGATCGATCAATGTTAAGCTAGGAATCGATCAATGTCAGACCTGGTAATTACACGTAAACTGTGCAGAAGGCCCACACAGGTACAGAAATAAGCACACTCATCTAATATTATGTGTGTGCGTGTGCGTGCGCGCGTGTTCGTTTGTCTAAGTGTGCACATACGCTTTGTGTTATGTGGCAATGTGTTAAATTAAGGTTACCATTTTAAATCAAGATTAAGTCTTCACTGCCCTATCAACCTTACAATTCCACAGCCACATTACATTTGGCTTGGCGGAAATTTCGCTCCAACCACATGCCAGTTCTCTAGCCCCTTAACAGATTATTTTGAAAAAAAGCTCAGTTGTTGTCCAGGCTACAGGTATTTAATCTACTTTCCTACATTCATGTACATCAGTATTTCTCTGAACCTTTTCCCAAATCCTAGATCTTTTAGTTTCCAGACCTTTCTTGTCCATGTTGTTTTCCTTTCCTGGGTCCGTCTAGCTCTAATACAGAAGTTACTAGCCACTAACTTATATTGCATAGTGCATTCTTTGCTAGGAAAAGGTTTGATATTCACAATAACCCTTCATAAAACGCTAGAAACCTTGAATCTGCCTCATTTATCATGCTGTAACCATAGCCTCCACATACATCGTAAAAGTCATCAATGTACTGACCAACATGTTTGTTGAAATTATTATCTGCAATAATGAAGTCACTACCAGTTGTTGTGCGTGCGCGCATGCGCTGTGTGTGATGTGGCAGTGTGTTAAATTAAGGTAACCATTTTAAGGCGGCGAGCTGGAGGAAACGTTAGCATGCCGGGCGAAATGCTTAGCGGTAATTCGTCTGTCTTTACGTACTGAGCTCAAATTCCGCCGAGGTCGAATTTGCCTTTCGTCTTTCAACTAGCTCCCCTCCTCCCCAAAATGTCAGGCCCTGTGCCTATAGTAGAAAATAAAATAAGGTTACTAGTTTAAATCAAGATCAAGTATAATGATACTTAACCAATTGCTCGCAAATATACGGGTAATGTCGATTCGTTGTAAAATTGTTGACTAGAGTACATAAATACATATAAATACGTATATATATATCAAGCTCATATCAAGATCATTTTCATGGCTCATACACATGCATCACGTGAGGGCTTAAAATATCTTACGGTGTGAGTACAAGACCAAGACCAGATTTATAGACACATACAACTCCATCATTGTTATTGAACACAGAGCAGGCTTTCCTGGCTGGCTACAGTCATGTCATACACTTGAGCAAATAGGTTGTTATAATTTAGAACCTTCCACATTCTAATAGATAAAGCTGTCCACTACATTGATGACACTGGGAGAGGCGCATAATATGAAACTAAAGATCTAAAAAACTAATGGGCGACAAAGATACTGAACGTCGCAGAGTGAACCGCATCGCAGTTATGACCGGTTAAAAAATATATGTATACACACACGCACATATATATATATATATATATATATATATATATATATATATATATATATATATATATGTGTGTGTGTGTGTGTGTGTGTGTGTGTGTGTGTGTGTGTGTGTGTGTGTGTGTGTGTATGTGTGTTTGTATTCTTCAACCAGTCTTATATGAATAGAAGCAGAATTAGCCTAATAAACTTAATTAACCACATACAGTAATCCCTCGCGGGTTTTATGTTCCAAACCCCACGCGATAGGTGAAAATCCGCGAAGCAGAAACAGTACTGTATATTTAAAAAATTATTTTTATAATTAGCATATATTTATTATATTATAAAAGCAAAACAACACCACAGAGGAATCGGCGTAATCTTAAATGATAAACTGCGATAGGTGAACCGCGATGTGGCGTGAGATTACTATATACTTAACGTAAATATCTAGGCACACTAAGTATTTGCCGGCAGGCTGTTAGTAGCATGGTCAATAATACTTTCTCAATGTGCCGGGTGTTAAAACACTTTAGAGTCATGGACAGGCGAGATAACCCACCCCAAATCTAATCTAGAGGTTTCGCCATTTTTGTGATATTAGACTGAACCGTAACTAATTTGCACATCTGATAACTCACGGATGGTGATTCAACGATCTCCTCTCACAAATACACGCATATCTGCGATGTTTTTCTCAGTTCTGCTGGTTGCGGGTCTCGCAGAACGTTCGTCAATATCGACATTTTTTCGGTCATCTTGGAAACGTCTGAATCACTCGTATATATATATATATATATATATATATATATATATATATATATATATATGCGACTCATACACTCCTCTCCACACAATTTCTGCAACTTTGCGTTGGCCTCTG
The DNA here is from genome assembly GCF_046866305.1 of Octopus bimaculoides. Taxonomy (NCBI): domain Eukaryota; kingdom Metazoa; phylum Mollusca; class Cephalopoda; order Octopoda; family Octopodidae; genus Octopus; species Octopus bimaculoides. The sequence goes on from NC_142933.1 coordinate 100,299,597, forward strand.
AGAAGGTATCACCATGACATCTTTCTCTGTCATGGCCAATGCAACGATCACACCCTACATATGTTCCTTCCAAGCACTGCTGTAAACAGGGGAAGTGAACAAGAACGTTAAAACAGAGTTGAAGGTCAATCTTTTCCAAGCAGCTGGATACTTACTGATCAGACCTCGTATATATTTATATATTAGATAGAATGAGATAACAAAGCAAAGGCTGTGAGGAGTTTTCAGGAAATTTATAATGAAATGGTCTTACAGCTGTTTCTGGGATATTATGGACATCCCGTCCATAGCACTTACTTAGCCTTACCCGACACTCTTTGGGTCTTCTAGATACCAATACCTCTCATATATATTTATATATATATATATATATATATATATATATATATATATATATATATATATATATATACTCTTTACTCTTTTTTACTCTTTTACTTGTTTCAGTCATTTGACTGTGGCCATGCTGGAGCACCGCCTTTAGTAGAGCAAATCGACCTCAGGACTTATTCTTTGTAAGCTTAGTACTTATTCCATGGGTCTCTTTTGCCGAACCGCTACGGGGACGTAAAACACCAGCATCGGTTGTCATGCGATGTTGGGGAGACAAACACAGACACACAAACATATACGCACGCACACACACACACACACACACACACACACACACACACACATATATATATATATACGATGGGCTTCTTTCAGTTTCCGTCTACTAAATCCACTCACAAGGCTTTGGTCGGCCCGAGGCTATAGAAGACACTTGCTCAAGGTGCCATGCAGTGGGACTAAAGCCGGAACCATGTGGTTGGTAAGCAAGCTACTTACCACACAGCCACTCCTTCGCGTATATATATATATATACCTCGTTCAGAGATTTAACATTGCTTATATATATATATATATATATATATATATATATATATATATATATATGAAGAAGTATCTGTATACACACATACAAATATATACATATGTGTGTGTGTGCTTGTGTGTGCGTGCGTGCATGTGCAATGAATTCTTCCGTCGGTTTCGAGCTATGAGTGCCTAACAGCCAACATCATCCCAGTTAGACTGCCCACACAGACGATTTGCTTTCGGCGGTGAAGCCTTCTTAATTACCAGCCACACCCAAGCTTTTCTATTATATATGTCTTTCATCTTTCATTGTTTACTTGTTTCTTGCATTAGAGAGTCTAGAAATAAATAGCTTATATTAATAATTATTATTGAAACCATACGTACACAAACACATACACATCTCTCTCTTTCTCTCTCTCCCTATATATATATATATATATATATATATATATATATATATATATATACGCACGCATACATGTATTTACATATGTACGCAGTCCACAAGTGCTTTAGCTCGATACACCGTAAGCTTATGCTATTGGCTCCAGTCTCAGCATTGGTCGTCCCTGGAGAATCATGTCCGTATAAAATGTCAATTGTTATGACACTGTATTGTATTTAAATGAGAAGAGCTACTTATCAAATAATTCTCTTAAAACTTGCAAATCATTATCAACAACCGAGGCTCATATTCATTATAGAAATTACTTCAATAAAACGTGTGTGAGTAGCTGTGTGGATAACAGTACAACGTGCATGTGTGTGTGTGTATGTGTGTGCGTGTGCGTGTGTGTGTGTGTGTGCATGTGTGTGTGTGTGTGTGTGTGTGTGTGCATGTGTGTGTGTACATAGAAGAGTTGTAGCCATTATTCAAACTACGATTGAATAATAGCGAATATTTCTGTATGAAAATAATATCGTTGTGATAGCACTTTACAATTAAAAATTATCCTCCTCCAATGCGGTGTTGATAATGCATGTATACCTGTATCTATCTATCTATCTATCTATCTATCTATCTGACGGACGTGCTGTCACATCGGCTGCAGAGGTAAACGTTTATTTGACCTTTTATTGTCCACATTTTGTTGGAATTTTTGAATATTTTTGTTGCGAAGCACCTAGGCTTCATTTTTGTGTATTTTCAAGGGCAGGAATTGGCCCCCCCAGGGGTAGTTTCGGCCCTAGCAAAATACAAAAATTTCCTTCTCGACATTTGAAAAATGTCGAGAAACATAATTTTGGAACGCTTGACTTGTTCTTTTGATGAGCATTTCCCGAGGCTTCAGATGCCAGAAGAGAAAAAAGAACAGAGTAGCACGTGCTCACACAGTGAAAGGAACGCAGTTGCTGTAAACGTCACAAAGACGGCGATTACAGCTACTAACAGCCCTCTCACCACCACCACCACCACCACCACCACCACCACCACCACCATGAAAACTATGAGGAAATCTGGATCGGAGGCGACTGCTACTAACGCAGTCTCTCCATCTACTAACACCAGTGACAACAACATGAAAGTTAACACCGCCACCACCACCATCACCACCACCAGCAACAACAACAACAAAAACAACAACAGCAGGGACGCAAAGTTATCGGCCGTCAGCACTGACACCATCACCTGTTCAACAAACTCTGCTGCCACTACCACCATCTTTGAACCAGGCAGTACATACACCAACATAAACAAAAATATTCAAAAGAACATGTCCGCCAGCACAACAAAAACAAATTTCGCAAATGCTCTAAAGGAAAAAAAGAACAATAGTGACATTCACACAACAACAAATCAAAGACACAAAATCCCTTCTTACGAAAGAAGGAGATGATGTTAGAATAAACATTCCAAAAGATATTATGGAAAAAAAAACAAAAAATGCATCATTTATAAACTGGTAAACATAAAAACCAGACGTGTAGAAAATGTTAGCACAGATAAGATCGAAGTTTGTCTTAAACCTGTATGGATTCATCAAAATCCTGTCACGTGGGGACGAAAATTTGGAACGGTACAGGTGAGATTCTTAAATGAAAATTTAGCTAAGCAATTTTCGACACTCTCTCTCCGCACAGATAACTTGGTGATGATACCGAGTTATCTAGGACAGAGAGTGACCAAAGTAATAATAAAAAATGTGCCATCGGAAGTGGACACCCAATGGATGATATCGGCCGTATGCCTCGAAATGGAGGAGGCAAATATTTTGGAGATTACGGTCGTAGAGGAAAAGAACTGGGGAGGGAAAAATCTGGAAATCCTTCTCCACATCACGGAGGAGGCTTCACAGAAAATTCCTCCAAACATCAGACTGGCAGAGGACCACACGCTGTATGTGGTGGTAGAGGGCAGGCGACCTCGCTGTTACCTATGCAACAGCGAGGCACATCTGAAAAAGGACTGCCCTCTGGCCACTAAACAAAAACAACAACAACAACAAAAGAAGCAACTACCAAATACCCCCAACAGAAAAACTTTACTACCAACACCACCAGCAACACAAAAAACAACAACAGAAATATCAGCAATACCACAACAGAAAAGACAACAGAAACTGCAAAAACAGAAGAGAAAAAAAAAGAAAATTCCAAGACTGCCTCTCCCTCCCTCATATCACATACACCACACACAAATAACAAGCAGCCAACACCAACAAAAACAGCAACACAAACACTCACAGAAACACACACAGACGCACAAAATTTGCCGTTACCTCTTTCTGACTCCTCAGAACTCTCATCATCGGATGAAGAGAGTGGGGAGGAGTGGAAAATAGCTACGAAAGGAAAGAGGAAGCGCAGTAAGAAGAAAACAAAACAAAATGCAAACACAAACAAAGCAGGGAGATTCACATCTCCCGAAAATACACCTAACGCCAATATTAATATGCAAAAAACAATGCTAACAGCAATAGACAGTACAAACACAGAGTTGATGAATTACATCAACTCTAAAACAAACATCACAAATAACGACATCAAATCAAACAACCACCCACACACAACACCGCCAAAACATTAACATTTATCACGTATCACCAGCATTGCACCACAAAATAAAATCCCTCTACCCCAACTCGGTAGGGGGATGTCAAAAATATTTGTGCAAGAAATTGTACAACAGCCTCCTTGGTGAAAAATCCAAGGAGGAAACAAAACTTGCAAACAGCTGCGAAGGGGTCATCACGGTGGGTTGCTCGACGGACAAATCTCCGGGTTTGGATGGTCTGCCCTACGAGCTTTACAACTGTATGCCAGACTTGTTTGGAGACGTCTTGGCGGCCGTGTACTGCAACTGGCAGCAGAACGGGAGCATTCCCGGTTTTGTGAGCCGAGGAGCGGTAACGCTGCTGAAGAAAGATCCAAACAAGGGGGACGCCATAGATAACTTTAGGCCCATCACTCTGCTCAATGCAGACTTGAAAATTTTGGCCAAGGTGTTAGCCAAGCGGTTGGCGCTTGTCATCGAGAAACTGGTCGGCACGGAGCAGACGTGCGCCGTGCATGGCCGGAGCATCCATGACAACCTCCATCTGATGCGCTACATCATAGAAAGGATAGTTAAGGAACTTGGCATGGGTGGGGCCCTGATCAATTTGGATCAATCCAAAGCTTTCGATAGGGTAGACCATCGATACTTGGAGGCCGTCCTCGAAGCGACCGGCTTCGGTCCCGTTTTCCGCGGCTGGATGGCTGCCTTGTACACAGGCATCCGTTCGGTTGTTCGCGTCAATGGACGTCTATCGGGACCCTTCGACATTGCACGTTCGGTTCGTCAGGGATACCCCTTGTCGCCGCTCCTGTACGTATTGACTCTCGAGCCACTACTGCGGAAGCTGGCGACGCTGAGGGGCATCCCGCGAGAACTGGGGTGCGAGACGAGCGTGTCGGCATACGCGGACGACGTCACCGTCATAGCGTCTAGCCACGAGCACATCGAGCTTGTCGGCGGGACGCTGAAAGACTACGAAGCGGTGACGGGAGCGAAAATCAACCGGGATAAGTCGGTGGGTTTGCTGCTCGGCACCTGGAGAAGCAAGCCCATACCGTCCGGCAGCGCCTCAGTAGTGGGACGCTGGACAGACGGTCCGGTCAAGTTGCTCGGAGTCTGGTTCGGTCCGGACCTGCAAACGGAGAAGAACTGGGACGCGATAACGAGTAGGGAGGCCACTCTCTGCCGGCAATGGTCCGAGAGGAAGCTGTCCCTAAAAGGTTGGGCGGAGATGGCGAACGCGTACATCGCGTCCATCATCGAATACCGCCTGACCGTCGTGCCTTGTCCCGATCGCGCCATCACCGAAATGGAGCGCATCCTCTTCCGCTTTTCGTGGAAAGGAAGCGTTCCGATGGTGAGGCGATCCGTTTGTTGCCAACACCCACTTAAAGGAGGGCTGGGCATGCCGTGGTTGATGATGCGCAGACATGCGCTGAGACTGCGACATCTCCGGCTCTACGTAGACGACGGTGAGCAGGTGTGGTCGCCGTTTGTGCGACGCGCTTTCCCGCAGCTCGTCTCCATGACCGAGCTGCAGTCGTGGATCAAAAAGAGGCCGTGGAATGGCGAATGGCACCGTGAGTGTCGCGTTGCTCTGCAACAACTTTGCCGTCCCGGGTCGACCTTGAGCGGCTGCATCACAACGAAGTCATTCTATAGGGGATTAGTGGAGGGCAGGTACGACGACGATCTCGGGGCGAACCTGGGCGTCGACGAGGAATACCTGACCCGCCTGTTCAGGACGACTTTCGGGCCGGGACCTATGGACAACTTCCAGAGATCCCTGGCCTGGCAGTGCTACCGAGAGGCGCTACCCGTTCGGGATAAGCTCTATAGACACGGCTCGCGAAATGCGGGGCCGACCTGCCCGAGATGCGGTCAGAGCGACGAAACCGTTCTGCACGCACTCGTGCAGTGTCCAACAATTTCGGAGCTGTGGGCTTATGTCGAACGACTGCTGTCACGTGTGGGACGAGTCGGTTTATCAACCGAGTCTATCGTCAATATCGTCACGCCTCCTTCCTTTAAACGGGAAGGCAGAGCTGTATTTATTGTACTTGTGGCTATGGCGAA